>NW_025219986.1:1227395-1229682 GCF_014825855.1 Bombus pyrosoma | reverse complement strand
TTGCATATTCAAGCATGAATATTCATCTGAACGTATCTCCGCTGCTATTGGTGATATGTCGATAATTTGATGAGCGTTGTACACCTCATATGCTGCAAATACAGAGCACGACATCCGGTTTGAGCTATATCAACTCCGTGCAATGCCAAACCCAGCGTATTTGCAATTTTGTATATACAAGCTTTAAATTCATCCGAACATATCTCCGCTGCTATTAGTGATATGTCGACAATTCTATGCCGGTTATACACCACATACGCTGCCTAATGAAGGGCATGACGTCCTGTTTGTCGTACCTTAACCTTCGGCGCTATCAAATCCAGCGTATTTGCAGCTTTGCATTTTAGGTTTTCAATATTCTACTCAACGTATCTCCGCTGCTACTGTTGATATGTCGATAACTCGATGCGCGTTATTCCTCACATTTACAGCCAAATATAAAGCACGTCATCCGGTTTGCGCTTTGTCAAGTTCGGTCCAGGTCAAGACCAGCCTATTTCCAGTTTGCATATTCAAGTGTAAATATTCATCTTAACGTATCTGCGCAGCTATTATTGTTATGTTGATATTTCGATGTGATTTTCACTTCCGGCATGCTGCGAAATACGTGGAACGACATCCGGTTTGCACTGTGTCCAATCTGACCTCTGCCAAACCCTACGTATTTCCAGTACTGCACATCCGGGCTTCAATATTCATGTGAACGTATCTCCGCTGCAATTGGCCATATGGTGATAATTTGCCGCGATTTACACTCCCTACTTGCTGCCAAATACGTGGAGCGACATCCTGTTTACGCTACGTCAACTCGGTCCTAGGTCAAGACCAGCGTATTTCCAGTTTCGCATATTCAAGCATGAATATTCATCTGAACATATCTCCGCTGCTATCCGAGATATGGCTTAAACCCTGTGCGCGTTATATTCCATATATACTGCGAAATACGTGATACGACATCTGGTTTGCGGTATGTCAACTCTGGTCTTGGTCAAGACCGGCGTAGCTTCAGTTTTGTACATTCAAGCATGAATATTCAGCTGAACATATCAACGCTGCTATTGCTGATATGTCTACAACTCTTAGCGCGTTATACTCCACATATGCAGCCAAACAGAGAACACGACATTCGGATTTCGCTGCGTCAAATCTGGTCTGAGTGAAGACCAGCGTAGTTCCAATTTTGCAATGTTTAAGCTTGAATATTGAATTGGACGTTTCTCAGCTGTTATTGGCCATATCTCGGCATTTCGATGCACGTTATACTTAACCCCACATGCTGCTCAATACGGAGCACGATATCCGGTTTGCGCTACGTCAGCTCCGGTCTAGGTCAAAAGCAGCGTAGTTCCAGTTTTGCATATTCAAGTTTGAATATTCAATTCAAGGTATCTCAGCCGCTGTTGGTGATATGTCGATAATTTAATGCTCTTTATGCTCTACATCTGCTACCAAATACAGAGCACGACATCCGATTTGTGCTATGTCAAATCTGGTCTAGTTAAAGACGATCGTATTTCCAGTTTTTTATATTCAAGCTTGTATATTCATCTGAATGTATCTCCGCTGCAACTGGTGATATGTCGATAATTCGATGCGCGTTATTCCTCACGTTTGCTGCCAAATATAGAGCACGACATCCGGTTTGCGCTTTGTCAAGTCTGGTCCAGGTCAAGACCAGAGTACTTGCTGTTTTGCACATTCTGTCCTAATTATTCAAATCAAGGTATCTCCGCTTCTATTGAAGATATGTCGACAATTCGATGCGCCTTATACATCACATTTTCTGCAAAGTACAGCGCACATCCTCTTGTTTACGCTGTGAAAACTCTGGTCCTGGTCAAATCCAACGGAATTACATTTAAGCATATTCAAGCTTTAATATTCAATTGAGCGTATTACCGCTGCTATTTTAGGTATGCCGATAAATCGATGTGCCATATACTCCACATTTGCTGCCAAATACAGAACACGACATCCGGTTTGCACTCTGTTAGCTCTGATCTAGGTTAAGACCAGCGTAGATCCAGTTTTGCATATTTAAGTTTGAATATTCAATTCAAGGTATCTGAGCCGCTAATGGTGATATGCCGATAATTCGATGCGCGTTATACACCACATATGCTGCGAAATACAAACCACAACATCCGGTTTGCGCTATGTCAGCTCTGGGCATTGCGAAATCCAGCGTATTTGCACTTTTGCATATTCATGCTTCAATATTCAATTGATCGTGTATTTGTTGCGATTCGAGATATGTCTATAATTCGATGCGCGTTATACACCCCAT
>NW_025219986.1:1224103-1226895 GCF_014825855.1 Bombus pyrosoma | reverse complement strand
CCTCTTGTTTACGCTGTGAAAAGTCTGGTCCTTTACACATCCAATGCAATTACATTTAAGCATATTCAAGCTTTAATATTCAATTGAATGTATTACCGCTGCTATTTCAGATTAGCCGACAAATCGATGTGCCATATACTCCACATTTGCTGCCAAATACAGAACACGACATCCGGTTTGCACTCTGTTAACTCCGGTCTAGGACAGGACCAGCGTAGTTCCAGTTTTGTATATTCAAGTTTGAATATTCAATTCAAGGTATCTCAGCCTCTATTGGTAATACGTCGATAATTCCATGCGCATTATGCTCCACATATGCTACCAAATACAGAGCACGACATCCGGTTTGAGCTATATCAACTCCGGGCAATGCCAAACCCAGCGTATTTCAAATTTTGTATATACAAGCTTTATATTCATCCGAACATATCTTCGCTGCTATTAGTGATATGTCGACAATTCTATACGCGTTATACACCACATACGTTGCCTAATAATGGACATGACATCCTGTTTGTCCTACCTTAACCTTCGGCGCTATCAAATCCAGCGTATTTGCAGTTTTGCGTATTCGGGTTTCAATATTCAATTCAACGTTTCTCCGCTGCTATTAGTGATATGTCGATAATGCGATGCGCGTTATACACCACATATGCTGCGAAATACAGAGCACAACATCCGGTTTGAGCTATATCAACTCTGGGCAATGCCAAACCCATCGTATTTGCAGTTTTGTATATTCAAGCTTGTATATTCCTCTGAACGTATCTCCGCTGCTACTGGTGATATGTCGATAATTCAATGCACGTTGTACACTACATATGCTGCCAAATATAGAGCACAACGTCAGGTTTGAGCTACGTCATTTCTGTGCAACGCCAAACCCAGCGTATTTGCAATTTTGCACATTCGGTCTTCAATATTCATCTGAACGTATCCCCGCTGATATTGGTGATATGCCTATAATTCGATGCGCGTCATACTCCACATATGTTGCCAAATACGTGGTACGACATCCGGTTTGCGCTAAGTCAACTCTTGGCTCTGCAAAATTCTGCGTAGATGCACTTTTGCCTATTCATGCTTCAATATTCTATTGATTGTGTACTTGTTGCGATTCGAGATATGTCTATAATTCTATGCGCGTTATACACCCCATATGCTGCCAAATACAGAGCACGACATTCGGTTTGCGCTACGGCAAATCTGAGCATTGCGATATCCAGCGTAGTTGCACTTTTGTATATTCATGCTTCAATATTCAATTAACCGTGTATTTGCTGCGATACGACATATGTCGGGAACTCGATGCGCGTGTTGCTTTACAAATGCTGCCAAACACAGAGCGCGACATCCGGTTTGCGCTACGTCAACTCTGGTCAGGGTTAAGACCAGCGCATTACTAGCTTAGCATATTAAAGCATTAATATTCATCTGGACGTACCTCCGCTTCTATTGGTGATATGTCGACAATTCAATGAGCATTATAGGCCACATTTGGCGGAAAATACAGAGCACGACATTCGGTTTGCGCTATGTCATGTCTGGTCTAGGTCAAATTCTGTGTATTTGCACTTTTGCATATTCATGCTACAATATTCAATTGATCATGTACCTGCTGCTATTGGTAATATGTTGGAATTTCGATGCGCGTGACACTTCACAAATGCTACCAAATACAGTGCTCGACTTCCGGTTTGCGCTACGTCAACTCTGGTCCAGGTCAAGGGCTGCGCATTTCCACATTTGCATATTCATGCTTGAATATTCATTTGGACGTATCTCCACTGCATTTGGTGATATGTCGATAATTCGACGCGCGGTATACTTCACATATGCTGCCAAATACAGGGCGCGACATCTGGATTGCGCTACGTCAACTCTGGTCCAGGTCAAGAGCTGCACATTTCCACTTTTGCATATTCAAGTGTGAATATTCATCTTAACGTATCTGCGCAGCTATTATTGTTATGTTGATATTTCGATGCGATTTTCACTCCCGACATGCTGCGAAATTCGTGGGACGACATCGTATTTACGCTAGGTAAACCCGCTCCTAGGTCAATACCAGCGAATTTCCAGTTTTGCATATTCAAGCATGAATATTCATCTGAACATATCTCCGCTGATATCCGAGATATGGCTTAAACCCTGTGCGCGTTATATTCCATAAATACTGCGAAATACGTGGTACGACATCTCGTTTGCGGTATGTCAACTCTGGTCTAGGTCAAGACCAGCGTAGATTCAGTTTTGCATATTCTAGCTTGATTATTCATCTGAACGTATCCCCGCTGATATTGGTGATATGCGGACAATTCCATGCGCTTTATACTCCCCATATGATGTGAAATACGTGGAACGACATCCGGTTTGCACTATGTCAAGTCTTGCCTTGGTCAAGACCAGCGTAGTTTCAGTTTTGCATATTCAAGCATGAATATTCATCTGAACGTTTCTCCGCTAATATTGGTTATATGTCGGCAATTCAATGCGCGATATACTTCACATATCCTGCCAAATACAGAGCACTACATCCGGTTTGCGCTACGTCAACTGTTGTCAAGGTTAAGACGGGCGTGTTTCCAGTTTTGCATATTCAAGCCTGAATATTCATCTGAACATATCTCCGCTGCTATTGGTGATATGCCGATAATTCGATGCGCGTTATACACCACATACATTGCCAAATAGAGTGCATGACTTCCGGTTTTCGCTATGTCAACTCTAACGTAGGTCCAGACCAGCGTAGTTGCTGTTTTGCATATTCACTCTTCAATATTCAATTGAAC
>NW_025219986.1:1222480-1223603 GCF_014825855.1 Bombus pyrosoma | reverse complement strand
TTATAACGCATAGCTCCATGTAGTATCACCTTCTATCGTATAACGTCATATGGTAATACGATATAACGCATAACGCTATATAGTATTACCATAAAACGTACAACTTTATATAGTATTACGATATAACGTATAACGTTATGTGGCAATACGATATAACGTATAACGATATGTAGTATTAGGGTATAATGTATAACGTTATATGGTATTACGATATAACATATAACTATATGTAGTATTACATTATAACGTATAACGCTATGTAGTATTACCTTATAACGTATAACATTATATAGTATTACGATATAACGTATAACGTTATGTAGCATTACGATATAACCTATAACGGTATGTCGTATTACGGTATAACGTATATTGTTATGCAGTATTACGTTATAACGTATAACAATATATAGTACTACATTATAGCGTATAACGCTATGTAGTATTACCTTATAACGTATACCTTTATATAGTATTACCTTATAACGTATATTGTTATGTAGTATTACGATATAACGTATAACCATATCTAGTATTACGTTATAACGTATAAGGTTATGTAGTATTACGATATAACGTGTAACGTTATGTAGCATTACGATTTAACGTTTAACGATTTGTAGTATTAAGATAGAACGTATATTGTTATGTAGTATTACGTTATAACGTATAGCAATATATAGTATTACATTATAACGTATAACGCTATGTAGTATTACCTTATAACGTATAACTTTATATAGTATTACGATATAACGTATAACGATATGTAGTATTACGGAATAACGTATATTGTTATGCAGTATTACGTTATAACGTATAACAATATATAGTATTACATTATAACGTATAACGCTATGTAGTATTACCTTATAACGTATAACTTTATATAGCATTACGATTTAACGTTTAACGATTTGTAGTATTAAGATAGAACGTATATTGTTATGTAGTATTACGTTATAACGTATAGCAATATATAGTATTACATTATAACGTATAACGCTATGTAGTATTACCTTATAACGTATAACTTTATATAGTATTACGATATAACGTATAACGATATGTAGTATTACGATATAACGTATAACATTATGTAGCATTACGATATAACGTATAA
>NW_025219986.1:1220290-1221980 GCF_014825855.1 Bombus pyrosoma | reverse complement strand
GTCATACCACGTATTTGGTAGCATATATGGAGTATAACGCGCGCAGAATTGTACAAGTACCTCGAATAGCAGCGGCCATACGTTCTATTGAATATTCAACCCTGAATATGCAACGCTGCAAATGCGCTGAATTTCGCAATGCCCAGATTTGACGTAGCGCAAACTTAATGTCGGGCTCTGTATTTGGCAGCATATGCGGCTAACAACGCGCATCGAGCTATCGAGATATCACCAATGGCAGTGGAGATAAGTACAGATGAATATTCAGGCTTGAATATGAAAAACTGGCAGTACACTCGTCTTAACCTAGACAAGAGTTGACGTAGCGCAAACCGGATGTCGTTCCACGTATTGGGCAGCATATGTCAAGTATAACGCGCTCAGAATTGTAGACATATCAGCAATAGCAGCGTAGATATGTTCAGATTAATATTCATGCTTGAATGAGCAAAACTGAAACTACGCCGGTCTTGACCAAGACCAGAGTTGACATACCGCACACCAGATTTCGTACCACATATTTCGCAGTATATATGGAATATAACGCGCAGAGGGTTTAAGCCATATCTCGGATAGCAGCGGAGATATATTCAGATGAATATTCATGCTTGAATATGCAAAACTGGAAATTCGCTGGTCTTGACCTAGGACCGAGTTGACGTAGCGAGAACAGGATGTCGTTCCACGTATTTGGCAGCATATGTGGAGTATAACGCTCGCAGTGTTGAAGACATATCTCGGATAGCAGTGGGGTTACGTTCAGATGAATATTCAAGCTTGAATATCCAAAACTGAAAATACGCTCGTCTTAAACTAGACAAGAGTTGACATAGCGCTAACTAGATGTCGTGCCCTGTATTTGGCAGCAAATGTGGTGTATAACCAGCATCGAATTACTAACATGTTACCAATAGCAGCGGGATACGTACAGATGAATATAGAAGACCGAATGTGCAAAATTGCTAATACGCTGGGTTTGGCGTTGCCCAGAAATGACGTAGCTCAAACCTGATGTTGTGCTCTATGTTTGGCAGCATGTGTCGTGTACAACGTGCGTTGAATTATCGACATATCACCAGTAGCAGCGGAGATACGTTCAGATGAATATACAAGCTTGAATATACAAAGCTGCAAATACGATGGGTTTGGCATTGCCCAGAGTCGATATAGCTCAAACCGGATGTTGTGCTCTGTATTTCGCAGCATATGTGGTGTATAACGCGCATCGAAGTATCGACATGTCACCAATAGCAGGGGAGATACGTTGAATTGAATATTGAAACATGAACATGCAAAACTGGAACTACGCTGGCCTTGACCTAGACCAGAGTTAACAGAGTGCAAACCGAATGTCGTGCTGTGTATTTGGCTGTAAATGTGAGGAATAACGCGCATCGAATTATCGACATATCAACAGTAACAGCGGAGATACGTTGAGTTGAATATTGAAACCCTAAAATGCAAAGCTGCAAATACGCTGGATTTGATAGAGCCGAAGGTTAAGGTAGGACCCCCGGTATGGGCGGGAGATCTGATGGCGAGACGCCGCAGCACCCTGCTTCTCATGTGGCCGCACAGGGCAACCGCCATCAGAATCGTCAGAGGATGCCAAACAGTGTCGCACGCGTCGGCGACCGTACTGGCCGCATCCCCGCCGTAGGAACTCCGGGCGCTGATACTCAAGAGGAGG
>NW_025219986.1:1218506-1219790 GCF_014825855.1 Bombus pyrosoma | reverse complement strand
AATACCAGCGAATTTCCAGTTTTGCATATTCAAGCGTGAATATTCATCTGAACATATCTCCGCTGATATCCGAGATATGGCTTAAACCCTGTGCGCGTTATATTCCATATATACTGCGAAATACGTGGTACGACATCTGGTTTGCGGTATGTCAACTCTGGTCTAGGTCAAGACCAGCGTACATTCAGTTTTGCATATTCTAGCTTGATTATTCATCTGAACTTATCTCGGCTAATATTGGTGATATTTCGGCAATTCAATGCGCGATATACTTCACATATCCTGCCAAATACAGAGCATGACTTCCGGTTTGCGCTACGTCAACTCTTGTCAAGTTTAAGACGAGCGTGTTTCCAGTTTTGCATATTCAAGCCTGAATATTCATCTGAATATATCTCCGCTGCTATTGGTGATATGCCGATAATTCGATGCGCGTTATACACCACATACATTGCCAAATAGAGTGCATGACATCCTGTTTGTCCTACCATAACCTTCGGTGCTATCAAAACCAGCGTATTTCCAGTTTTGTATATTCAAGTTTGAATATTCAATTCAAGGTATCTCAGCCTCTATTGGTGATATGTCGACAATCCAATGCGCGTCATACTTCATACATGCTGCCTAATACTGCATGCGACATCCGGTTTGCGATATGTCAATTCTGTTCAAGGCTCAGAGCAGCGTATTTCCAGTTTTGCATATTCAGGCATGAATATTCATCTGAACGTATCTCCGCTGCTATTGGTGATATAACGACAATTCAATGCGCTTTATACTCCCCATATGATGCGAAAAACGTGGAGCTACATCCGATTTGCACTCTGTCAATTCTGACCAGTGAAGGATCCTGCGTATTTGCAGTATTGCACATTCGGTCTTCAATATTCATTTGAAAGTATCTCCGCAGCTATTGGCGATATGTGGATAACTTGCCGCGATTTACACTCCCGACTTGCTGCGAACTACGTGGAACGACATCCTGTTTGCCCTACGTCAACTCTGGTCAAAGTCAAGACCAGCGTAGTTTCAGTTTTGCATATTCAATCATGAATATTCATCTGAACATATCTCCGCTGCTATTGGAGATATGTATTCAACCCCATGCGCGGTATACTCCATATATGCTGCGAAATACGTGGAGTGACATCCAGTTTGCGCTATGTTAACTCTGGTCGAGGTCAAGACCAGCTTAGTTTCAGATTTGCATATTCAATCATGAGTATTCATCTGAACATATCTCCGCTGCTATTGGTGATATGTCGATAATTCGATGCGTGTTAT
>NW_025219986.1:1216872-1218006 GCF_014825855.1 Bombus pyrosoma | reverse complement strand
GTCATAACGTATTATCATATAACGTTATACGTTATAACCTAATACTACATAACGTTATACGTTATGACGCAATACCGCATAACGTTATACGTTATATCTTAATACTACATAACGACATATGTCATAACGTATTGCCATATAACGTTATACGTTATAACGTAATGCTATATAACGTTATACGTTATAACGTAATGCTATACAACGTTATTCGTTATATCGTAATGCTACATATCGTTACACGTTATATCTCAATACTACATAACGATATATGTCATAACGTATTACCATATAACGTTATACGTTATAAGGTAATGCCACATAACGTTATACGTAACAACGTATTACCATATAACCTTATACGTTATACCGTAATGCTACATAATGTTATACGTTATAACGTAATGCTATATAACGTTATACGTTATATCGTAATGATACATAACGTTATACGTTACATCGTTATACTACATAACGTTATACGCCATAACGTAATACTACATAACGTTATACGTTATAGCGTAATACTACATAACGTTATACGTTATATCGTAATGCTACATATCGTTATAAGCTATAACGTAATGCTATATAACGTTATACGTTATAACGCAATACTGCATAACGTTATACGTTATATCGTAATGCTACATAACGTTATACGTTATATCGTAATGCTGTATAACGTTATACGTTATATCGTAATACTACATAACGTTACACGTCATAACGTATTACCATATAACGTTATACGTCATAACGTAATGCTATATAACGTTATGCGTCATATCGTAATTCTACATATCATTAAGCATTATATCTTAATACTACATAACGATATATGTCATAACGTATTATCATATAACGTTATACGTTATAACCTAATACTGCATAACGTCATACGTTATAACGCAATACTGCATAACGTTATACGTTATATCTTAATACTACATAACGATATATGTCATACCGTATTACCATATAGCGTTATACGTTATAAGGTAATGCTACATAACGTTATACGCTATACCGCAATTCTACATAACGTTATACGTCATAACGTATTACCATATAACGTTATACGTTATAACGTAATGCTGTATAACGTTACACGTCATATCGTAATTCTACATATCG
>NW_025219986.1:1206751-1216372 GCF_014825855.1 Bombus pyrosoma | reverse complement strand
GAGGTAGCGAAAACAAGATGTCGACCCACGTATCTCGCAGCATGTCCGGAGTGAAAATCGCATCGAAATATCGACATAACAATAATAGCTGCGCAGATACGTTCAGATGAACATTCAGGCTTGAATACGCAAAGCTGGAAACACCCTCGTCTTAACCTTGACAAGAGTTGACGTAGCGCAAACCGGATGTCGTGCTCAGAATTTGGCAGAATATGTGAAGTATAACGCGCATTGAATTGTCGACTTATCACCAATAGCAGCGGAGATGCGTTCAGATGAATATTCATGCTTGAATATGCAAAACTGGAAATACGCTCGTCTGAACCTAGACCATCGTTGACGTAGCGCAAACCGGATGTCGTGCTCTGTGTTTGACAGCATTTGTGAAGTATCACGCGCATCGAAATACCGATATATCATAAATAGCAGCTGAGAAGTGTTCTATTGAATATTGAGGCCCGAATATACAAAACTGCAGATACGCTGGATATGCCCAGATGTGCCTGGATATGCCCAGATTTGACGTAGCGCAATCCGGCTGTCCCTTCGCGTATTTCGCACTATACGGGGGGTATAAGTCGAATCGTATTATCAACATACCAACAATAGCCGCGGAGATAAGATGAATTGAATATTGAAGCCCGAATATGCAAAATTGCAAATACACTGGATTTGATAGCGCCGAAGGTTAAGGTAGGACAAACAGGATGTCATGCCCTGTATTTTGCAGCATATGTGGTATACAACGCGCATCGAATTATCGACATATCACTATAGCAGTTTTCGGATGAATATACAAGTTTGTATATACAAAACTGGAAATACGCTGGTCTTAACCTAGACCGGAGTTGACGTAGCGCAAACCGGATTTCGTGCTCCGTATTAGGCAGTATATGACAACTATACCACGCATCGAAATGCCGAAATATGCCGTATAGCAGCTGAAAGACGAACAATTGAATATTGAAGTCGGAATATGTAAAAGTGCAAATACACAGGATTAGACCTAGATCAGGCTTCACATAGCGCTAGGAGGATGTGCTGCTCTGTGTTCGGCAGCATATGAGCTGTATAACGCGCATCGAATTTTCAACAAACCATAATAGCAGCGGAGATACGTTCAGATGAATACTCATGATTGAATATGCAAAACTTAAATTACGCTGGTCTTGACCTGGACCAGCGTTAACATAGCGCAAACTGGATGTCACTCCACGTATTTCGCAGCATATATGGAATATACCGCGCATGGGGTTGAAGACATATCTCGAATAGCAGCAGAGATAGGTTCAGATGAATAATCATGCTTGAATATGGAAAATTGAAAATCCGCTGGTCTTGACCTGGACCAGAGTTGACATAGCGCAAACCGGATGTCGTATCAAGTATTTGGCGGCATATGTGTAGTATGATACGCATTGAATTGTAGACCTATCTCGAATAGCAGCGGAGATACGTTCAGATGAATATTCAAGCTTGAATATGCAAAACTGGAAATACGCTGCTCTGAACCTACACCAGAGTTGCCATAGCGCAAACCGGATGTCGTATCTCGTATTTGGCGGCATATGTGGAGTATAACACGCATCGAATTATCGACATATCATCAATAGCAGCTGAGATATGTTCAGATGAATATAAATGATTCTATATGCAAAACTGAAACTACGCTGGTCTTGACCTAGGACAGAGTTGATGTAGCGAAAGCAAGATGTCGATCCAAATATTTGGCAGAATATGTGGAGTATATCGCGTTCAGAATTGTAAACATATCTCGAATAGCAAGTGAGATACGTTCTATTGAATATTCAAGCCTGAATATGCAAAGCTGCAAGTGCGCTGGATTTCGCAGAGCCCAGAATTGACATCGCGCAAACCGGATGTCGTGCTCTGTATTGGGCAGCATATGCGGTGTATAACGCGCATCGAATTATCGTCATATCACCAATAGCAGCGGAGTTAAGTCCAGATGAATATTGAAGCCCGAATGTGCAGTACTGGAAATACGTAGGATTTGGCAGTGGTCAGATTTGACACAGTGCAAACCGGATGTCGCGCCCAGCATTTGGCAGCATATGAGAAGTATAACACGCATCGAATTATCGACATATCACCAATAGCAGGGGAGATATGTTGAGATGAATATTCAAGCTTGAATATGCAAAACTGGAAATACGCTGGTCTTGACCTAGACCAGAGTTGACATGGCGCAGGCCGGATGTCGTGCTCTGTATTTGGCGGCAAATGTGGCCTATAATGCGCATTGTATTGTCGACATATCACCCATATTAGCGGAGATACGTCCAGATGAATATACAAGCTCGAATATGCAAAACTGGTAATACATTGGTCTTAAAAAATACCAGAGTTGACATATCGCAAACCAGATGTCCTATCACGTATTTCGCAGTATGTATGGAGTATAACGCGCACAGGGTTTAAGACATATCTCGGATAGCAGCGGAGATACGTTCAGATGAATATTCAAGTTTGAATATGCAAAACTGGAAATACGCTGGTCTTGACCTAAACCAGAGTTGACATGGCGCAGGCCGGATGTCGTGCTCTGTGTATGGCGGCGAATGTGGCCTATAATGCGCATTGTATTGTCGACATATCACCCATATTAGCGGAGGTACGTCCAGATGAATATTCAAGCTCGAATATGCAAAACTGGTAATACGTTGGTCTTAAAAAATACCAGAGTTGACATATCGCAAACCGGATGTCGTATCACGTATTTCGCATCATATATGGAGTATACCGCGCATGGGGTTGAAGACATATCTCTGATAGCAGCGGAGATATGTTCAGATGAATATTCAAGCTTGAATATGCAAAACTGGAAATACGCTGCTCTGAACGTAGACCAGAGTTGACTCAGCGCAAACCGGATGTCGCGCCCAGTATTTGGCAGCATAAGTGGAGTATAACGCGCATACTGACGCCGACATATGACCAATACCAGCTAATGAACATTCATTTGAATATTGAAGTCTGAACATGCAAAAGTACAAATACGCTGGTCTTGACCTAGACCAAAGATGACGAGGCGCAAACCGATTGTTGTGCTCTGTATTTAGCTGCAAAAATGTTGTGTAAAGCGCATCGAGTTATCCGCATATCACCAATATCAGCGGAGATACGTTCAGATGAGTATTCATGCTTGAATATGCAAAACTGGAAATACGCTGGTCTTGACCTAGACCAGAGTTAACAGAGTACAAACCGGATGTCGTGCTCTGTATTTGGCAGCAAATGTGGAGTATATGCCACATCGATTTGTCGGCAAATATAAAATAGCAGCGGTAATACGTTCAATTGAATATTAAAGCTTGAATATGCTTAAATGTAATTGCATTGGATTTGTCCAGGACCAGAGTTTTCACAGCGTAAGCAAGAGGATGTGCGCTGTACTTTGCAGCAAATGTGACGTATAAGGCGCATCGAATTGTCGACATGTCACCAATAGCGGCGGAGATACCTTCAATAGAATATTCAAGCCTGAATTAACAGAACAGTAAGTACATTGGATTTGACAGGTTTCAGAGATGACATAGCGTAAACAGCAGGGTGTGCGCTGTATTTGGCAGCAAATATGAAGTAAAGCGCGCATCGAATCATCGACATATCACCAATAGCAGCGGGGGTACTTTCAGATGAATATTGCAGACCGAATGTGTAAAAGTGCAAATACGCTGGGTTTGGCATTGCCCAGAGTTGACGTAGCGCAAACCGGATGTCGCGCTCCGTATTAGGCAGCATATGGGGAGTATAACGCGCATCGAAATGCCGAGATATGACCAATAACAGCTGAGAAACTTCCAATGTAATATTCAAGCTTAAATATGCCAAACTGGAAATACGCTGCTCTGAACAAGACCAGGGTTGACATGGCGCAGGCCGGATGTCGTGCTCTGTATTTGGCGGCAAATGTGGCCTATAATGCGCATTGTATTGTCGACATATCACCCATATTAGCGGAGGTACGTCCAGATGAATATTCAAGCTCGAATATGCAAAACTGGTAATATGTTGGTCTTAAAAAATACCAGCGTTGACATATCGCAAACCAGACGTCCTACCACGCATTTCGCAGTATATATGGAATATAACGCGTACAGGGTTTAAGACATATCTCGGATAGCAGCGGAGATATGTTCAGATGAATATTCAAGCTTGAATATGCAAAACTGGAAATACGCTGCTCTGAACCTAGACCAGAGTTGACGTAGCGCAAACCGGATGTCGCGCCCAGTATTTGGCAGCATATGTGAAGTATGACGCGCATTGAATTGTAGACATATCGCCAATAGTAGCGTAGATATGTTCGATGAATATTCATGCTTGAATATGCAAAACTGGAAATACGCTGGTCTTGACCTAGACCAGAGTTGACATAGCGCAAAACCGGATGTTGTTCCACGTATTCCGCATTATATGTGGAGTATAAAGCGCATCGAATTATCCGCATATCACCAATATCAGCGGGGATAAGTTCATATAAATATTCATAATTGAATGTGCAAGACTGAAACTACGCTGGTCTTGACATAGAACAGAGTTGACATACCGCAAAGCGGATGTCGTACTACGTATTTCGCAGCGTATATGGAATATAACGCGCACAGGGTTGAAGACATATCTCGAATAGCGGCGGCGATACGTCGTATTGAATATTCAAGCCTGAATATGCAAAGCTGCAAATGCGCTGGATTTCGCACTGCCCAGATTTGCCGTAGCCCAAACCGAATGTCGTGCTCTTTATTTGGCAGTATATGGGGTGTATAACGCGCATCGAATTATAGACATATCTCGAATCGCAACAAATACACAATTAATTGAATATTGAAGCACGAATATGCAAAAGTGCAACTACGCAGAATTTTGCTGAGCCTAGAATTGTCATAGCGCAAACCGGATGCCGTACTCTGTATTTGGCAGCATATCAGATGAATAACGCGCATCGAACTATCGAAATATCACCAGTAGCAGCGGAGATAAGTACAGATGAATATTAAGGTTTAATATGAAAAACTGGCAGTACACTCGTCTTAACCTAGACAAGAGTTGACGTAGCGCAAACCAGATGTCGTGCTCTGTATTTGGCAGCATATGTGGAGTATAACGCGCATCGAATTATCGACATATCACCAATAGCAACGGAGATAGGTTCAGATGAATATTCATGATTGAATATGCAAAAGTGGAAATACGCTGGTCTTGACCTAGACCAGACTTGACATAGCGCAAACCGGATATCGTATCACGTATTTGGCGGCATATGTGGAGTATAACACGCATCGAATTATCGACATATCACCAATAGCAGCGGAGATATGTTCAGATGAATATTCATGATTGAATATGCAAAACTGAAAATACGCTGGTCTTGACCTAGACCAGAGTTGACATACTGCAAAGCGGATGTCGTACTACGTATTTCGCAGCATATTTGGAATATAACGCTCACAGGGTTGAAGACATATCTCGGATAGCAGCGGAGATACGTACAGGTATATATTCAAGCTTGAATATGCAAAACTGGAAATACGCTGCTCTGAACCTAGACCAGGGTTGACATACCGCAAAGCGGATGTCGTACTACGTATTTCGCAGCGTATATGGAATATAACGCGCACAGGGTTGAAGACATATCTCGAATAGCGGCGGCGATACGTCGTATTGAATATTCAATCCTGAATATGCAAAGCTGCAAATGCGCTGGATTTCGCACTGCCCAGATTTGCCGTAGCGCAAAGCGAATGTCGTGCTCTGTATTTGGCAGCATATCAGGTGAATAACGCGCATCGAACTATCGAGATATCACCAGTAGCAGCGGAGATAAGTACAGATGAATATTCAGGTTTTAATATGAAAAACTGGCAGTACACTCGTCTTAACATAGACAAGAGTTGACGTAGCGCAAACCAGATATCATGCTTTGTATTTGGCAGCATATGTGGAGTATAACGCGCATCGAATTATCGAGATATCACCAGTAGCAGCGGAGATAAGTACAGATGAATATTCAGGTTTTAATATGAAAAACTGGCAGTACACTCGTCTTAACCTAGACAAGAGTTGACGTAGCGCAAACCAGATATCGTGCTTTGTATTTGGCTGCATATGTGGAGTATAACGCGCATCGAATTATCGACATATCACCAATAGCAGCGGAGATATGTTCATATGAATATTCATACTTGAATGTGCAAAACTGAAACTACGCTGGTCTTGACCTAGACCAGAGTTGACATACCGCAAGGCGGATGTCGTACTACGTATTTCGCAGCATATATGGAATATAACGCGCACAGGGTTGAAGACATATCTCGGATAGCTGCGGAGATACGTTCAGATGAATATTCATGCTTCAATATGCAAAACAGGAAATACGCTCGTCTCAACCTAGACCTTCGTTGAAGTAGCGCAAACCGGATGACGTACTACGTATTTGGCGGCATATGTGAAGTATAACGCGCATCGAATTATCGTCATATCACCAATATCAGCGGGGATACGTTCAGATGAATATTGATGACCGAATGTGCAAAAGTGCAAATACACAGGATTAGACCTAGATCAGGCTTAACATAGCGCTAAGCGGATGTAGTGCTCTGTATATGGCAGCATATGGCTTGTATAACGCGCGTCGAATTATCGACATATCACCAATATCAGCGGGGATACGTTCAGATGAATATTGAAGACCGAATGTGCAAAATTGGAAAAACGCTGGTCTTGACCTAGGACAGAGTTGAGGTAGCGAAAACAAGATGTCGTTCCACGCATTTGGCAGCATATGTGGAGTATAAAGCGCATCGAATTATCTGCATATCACCAATATCAGCGGGGATACGTTCAGATGAATATTCAAGCTTGAATATGCAAAACTGAAATTTCGCTGTCTTGACCTAGACCAGAGTTGACATAGCGCAAACCGGATGTCATTCCACGTATTTCGTAGCATATGTGGAGTATGGCGCGCATTCTGACGCCGACAGATGACCAATACCAGCTAATGAACATTCATTTGAATATTGAAGTCTGAATATGCAAAATTACAAATACGCGGATTTTGACAGAAGCCAGTTCTGACTTTGCACATTCCGGATGCCGTGCTCTGTGTTGGCAGCATTTGTGAAGTATTCGCATTCTAATGCCTACAGATGACCAATAGCAGCAGAGTATCATTCATTTGAATATTGAAGTCTGAACATGGAAAAGTACAAATACGCTGGTCTTGACCTAGACCAAAGATGACGAGGCGCAAACCGATTGTTGTGCTCTGTATTTAGCTGCAAAAATGTTGTGTAAAGCGCATCGAGTTATCCGTATATCAGCAATAGCAGCGTAGATATGTTCAGATGAATATTCATGCTTGAATGTGCAAAACTGAAACTACGCTGGTCTTGTCCTAGGACAGAGTTGACGTAGCGAAAGCAAGATGTCGTTCCACGTATTTGGCAGCATATGTGGAGTATGTCGCGTTCAGAATTGTAAACATATCTCGAATAGCAGGTGAGATAAGTTCTATTGAATATTCAAGCCTGAATATGCAAAGCTGCAAGTGCGCTGGATTTCGCAGTGCCCAGAATTGACATCGAGCAAACCGGATGTCGTGCTCTGTATTGGGCATCATATGCAGTGTATTACGCGCATCCAATTATCAACATAACAATAATAGCAGCGGAGGTACGTCCTTTTGAATATTCAACCCTGAGTATGCAATCCTGCAACTGCACTGGATTTCGCAATGCCCAGTATTGACGTAGCGCAAACCGAATGTCGCGCTCTGTATTTGGCAGCACATGAGGTGAACAACGCGCATCGAATTATCGACATATCCCCAATAGCAGCGGAGTTATGTTCCATATGGGCATAGACCAAACCAGATGTCGTTCCATGTATTTCGCAGCATATGTGGAGTATAACGCGCATTCTGACGCCGACAGATGACCAATAGCAGCTGATGAACATTCATTTGAATATTGAAGTCTGAATATGCAAAAGTATCGATACGCGGGATTTGGCCTGAACCAGGCGTGACTTAGCGCAAACAGGATATCGTGCTCTGTATTGGCAGCATATGAGGTGTATAGCGCGCATCGAATTATCGACATATCAGCAATATCAGCGGGGATACGTTCAGATGAATATTCAAGCTTGAATATACAAAACTGAAACTACGCTGGTCTTGACCTAGACCAGAGTTGACATTGCGAAAGCCGGATGCCGTTCCTCGTATTTCGCAGCATACATGGAATATAACGTGCACAGGTTTGAAGACATATCTCGAATAGCAGCGGAGATACGTTCTATTGAATATTCAAGCTTGAATATGCAAAGCTGCAACTGCGCTGGATTTTGCAATGCCCAGCTTTGACGTAGCGCAAACCGAATGTCGCACTCCGTATTAGCCACTATATGTCAACTATACCGCGCATCCAAATGCCGACATACGCCGTATAGCGGCTGAGAAACATTCAATTGAATATTGAAGCTCGAATGTGCAGTACTAGAAATACGCAAGATTTGGCAGTGGTCAGATTTGACACAGTGCAAACCGGATGTCGCTCCACGTATTTCGCATCATATGGGGAGTATAAAGCGCATGGGGTTGAAGACATATCTCGAATAGCAGAGGAGATAGGTGCAGATGAATATTCATGCTGGAATGTGGAAAACTGGCGAATTCCGGCCTTATCCTAGACCAGAGTTGACACAGCGCAAACCGGATGACGTACCACGTATTTGGCTGCATATGTGGAGTATAACACGCATCGAATTATCGATATATCACCAATAGCATCGTAGATATGTTCGATGGATACTCATGATTGAATATGCAATACTGAAACTACGCTGGTCTTGACCTGGACCAGAGTTAACATAGCGCAAACTGGATCTCACGACACGTATTTCGCGGCATATATGGAGTACACCGCGCATGGGGTTGAAGACATATCTCGAATAGCAGCAGAGATAGCTTCAGATGAATATTCATGCTTGAATATGAAAAACTGGAAATACGGTGGTCTTGACCTAGACCAGAGTTGACATAGCTCAAACCGGATGACATACCACGTATTTCGCAGCATATATGGAGTATAACGCGCGCAGGGTTGCAGATATATCTCGAATAGCAGCAGAGATAGCTTCAGATGAATATTCATGCTTGAATATGAAAAACTGGAAATACGGTGGTCTTGACCTAGACCAGAGTTGACATAGCGCAAACCGGATGTCGTTCCACGTATTTGGCAGAATGTCGAGAGTGTAAATCGCGGCAATTTATCAACGCACCGCCAATAGCAGCGGAGAAACGTTCATATGAATATTGAAGCTCGAATGTGCAGTACTGGAAATACGCAAGATTTGGCAGTGGTCAGATTTGACACAGTGCAAACCGGATGTCACTCCACGTATTTCGCATCATATGGGGAGTATAAAGCGCATCGAATTATCCGCATAACACCAATATCATCGGGGATACGTACAGATGAATATACACGTTTTTATATGCAAAACTGGAAATACGCTGGATTTGAGCTAGACCAGAGTTGACATGGCGCAAACCGGATGTCGTTCCACTTATTTCGCAGCATATGTGGAGTA
>NW_025219986.1:1204575-1206251 GCF_014825855.1 Bombus pyrosoma | reverse complement strand
GATATGCTGCCAAATACAGAGCACGACATTCGGTTTGCGCTACGTCAAATCTGGGCACTGCGAACTCCCGCGCAGTTGCAGCTGTTCTATTCAGGCTTGAATATTTAATAGAACATATCGCCGCTACTATTCGAGGTATGTGTACAATTCTGAGGGCGTTATGCTCCACATATGCTGCCAAATACGTGGAACGACATCTCGTTTTCGCTTCGTCAACTCGGTCCTAGGGCAAGACCAGCGCATTTCCAGTTTTGCATGTTCAAGTGTGAATATTCTTCTGAACGTTTTTCCGCTGCTATTAACTTTATGTTGATAATTCGATGCGATTTTCACTCATGACGTGCTACGGAATACGTGGAGCGATATTCTCTTTGCCCTACGTCAACTCTGGTCTAGGTTCAGACCAGCGTATTTCCACTTATGCATATTCAAGCTTGAATATTCATATGAACGTATCATCGCTGATATTGGTGATATGCGGATAATTCGATGCTCTTTATATTCCCCATATGATGCGAAATTCGTGGAGCGACATCCAGTTTGCACTGTGTCAAATCTGACCACTGCCAAATCCTGCGTACATCCAGTACTGCACATTCGAGCTTCAATATTCATATGAACGTATCTCCGCTGCTATTCGAGATATGTCTTCAACCCTGCGCGCATCATACTCCATATATGCTGCGTAATACGTGGAATGACATCCGGTTTGCGCTATGTCAACTCAGGTCTAGATCAAGACTAGCGTATTTCCAGTTTTGCATATTCAAGCATGAACATTCATCGAACATATCTACGCTGCTATTGGTGATATGTCTACAATTCAAATCGCGTCATACTTCACATATGCTGCCAAATACTGGGCGCGACATCCGACTTGCGCTACGTCAACTCTGGTGTAGGTTCAGAGCAGCGTATTTCCAGTTTTGCATATTCAATCATGAATATTCATCTGAACATATCTCCGCTGCGTGTCGTGACATCCAGTTTGCGCTATATTAACTCTGGTCCAGGTCAAGACCAGCGTAGTTTCAGTTTTGCATATTCAATCATGAGTATGCATCTGAACATATCTCCGCTGATATCGGTGATATGCGGATAATTCGATGCGCTTTATTCTACCCATATGATGCGAAATACGTGGAGCGACATCTGGTTTGCACTCTGTCAAATCTGACCACTGCCAAATCCTGCGTATTTGCAGTTTTGCACATTCGGGAATCAATATTCATCTGAACGTATCTCCGCTGCTATTGGTGGTATGTCGATAACTCGAAGCGCGTTATTCACCGAATAAGCTGCCAAATACAGAGCACGACAATCGGTTTGCGCTACGTCAACGATGGTCTAGGTTCAGACGAGCGTATTTCCAGTTTTGCATATTCAAGCATGAATATTCATCTGAACGCATCTCCGCTGCTATTGGTGATAAATCGACAATTCAATGCGCGTTATACTTCACATATTCTGCCAAATACTGAGCACGACATCCGGTTTGCGCTACGTCAACTCTTGTCAAGGTTAAGACGAGGGTGTTTCCAGCTTTGCGTATTCAAGCCTGAATGTTCATCTGAACGTATCTGCGCAGCTATTATTGTTATGTCGATATTTCGATGCGATTTTCACTCCGGACATGCTGCGAGATACGTGGGTCGACATCTTGTTTTCGCTACCTC
>NW_025219986.1:1198936-1204075 GCF_014825855.1 Bombus pyrosoma | reverse complement strand
CATGTTATACGTTATATCGCATTACCATATAACGTTATACGTTATAACGTAATACTACATAACGTTATACTTTATACTGTATTGCCATATAACGTTATAAGTTATAACGTAATACTACATAACGTTATACGTTATACTGTATTGCCATATAACGTTATACGTTATAACGTAGTACTTCATAACGTTATGCGTTATAACGAAATACTACATAACGATATACGTTATAACGTAATACCATATAACGTAAAGCGTTACAAAGTAATAATATATCACGATATACGTTATATCGTATTACCATATAACGTTATACGTTATAACCTATTACTACATAACGTTATACGTTATACTATATTGCTATATAACGTTATACGTTATACTGTATTGCCATATAACGTTATACATTATAACGTAATAATACATATTGTTACACGTTATAACGAAATAGTACTGAACGTTATACGTTATTACGTACTACCATATAACGATATACCTTATATCGTATTACCATATAACGAAATACGGTATACCGAAATACTACATAACGGCATACGTTATAACGTAATACTATATAACGTTAAGCGTTACAATGTAATAATATATCACGTTATACGTTATATCATATTACCATATAACGTTATACGTTATAACGCAATACTACATAACGTTATACGTTATACTGTATAGCCATATAACGTTATACGTTATAACGTATTACTTTATAACGTAATACTACATAACGCTATACGTTATTACGTAATACTATATAACGTAATACTACATAACGTTATACGTTATACTGTATTGCCATATAACGTTATACGTTATAACGTAATACTACATAACGTTATACGTTATACTGCATAGCCATGTAACGTGATACGTTATAACGTAATACTATATAACGTAACACTACATAACGATATACTATATAACGTACTACCATATAACGATATACGTTATAACGAAATACTACATAACGGTATACGTTATAACGTGATGCTACATAACGTTATACGTTATAACGTAATACTTCATACCGATATACGTTATAACGTAATACCATATAACGTTAAGCGTTACAACGTAATAATATATCACGTTATACGTTATAACGAAATACTACATACCGATATACGTTATAACGTAATACCATATAACGTTAAGCGTTACAACGTAATAATATATCACGTTATACGTTATACTGTATTGCCATATAACGTTATACGTTATAACGTAATACTACACAACGATATACGTTATAAAGTATTACCATATAACGATATACGTTATAACGTAATACTACATAACGTTATACGATGTAACGTATTATTACATAACGTTATACGTTATATCGTATTACTATATAACGATATACGTTTTAACCAAATTCTATATGACGTTATACGTTATAACGTAATAGTATATTACGTTATACGATATAACGTAATGCTACATAACATTATACGTCGTAATATAATACTACTGAACGTTATACGTTATACTGTATTGCCATATAACGTTATACGTTATAACGTAATACTACATAACGTTATACGTTATACTGTATTGCCATTTAACGTTATACGTTAAAACGTAATAATACATATCGTTACACGTTATAAGGAAATAGTACTGAACGTTATACGTTATTACCTACTACCATATAACGATATACCTTATATCGTATTACCATATAACGATATACGGTATACCGAAATACTACATAACGGTATACGTTATAACGTAAACCTGTATAACTTTAAACGCTACAGCTTAATAATATATCACGTTATACGTTATAGCGTATTACCATATTACGTTATACCCTATAACGTAATACTACACAACGATATATGTTATAACGTATTACCATATAACGTTATACGTTATAACGTGATACTATATAACGATATACGATGTAACGTAATATTACATAACGTTAAACGTTATGTCGTATTACTATATAACGATATTCTATATGACGTTATACGTTATAACGTAATACTATATTACGTTACACGATATAACGTAATGCTACATAACATTATACGTCACAATATAATACTACTGAACGTTATACGTTATATCGTATTTCCATATAACGATATACGTTATAACGAAATACTACATGACGGTATACGTTATAACGTAATACTACATAACGATATACGTTATAACGTACTATCATATAACGATATACGTTATAACGTATTACCATATAACGATATACGATATAACGAAATACTACATAACGGTATACGTTGTAACGTAATACTACATAACGTTATACATGATAACGTATTACTATATAACGATATACGTTATAAAATGATACTATATCACGTTATATGTTATAACGTAATGCTACATAACGTTATACGTTATAACGTGATGCTACATAACGTTATACGTTATAACGTAATACTACTGAAAGTTATACGTTATAACGTATTACTATATAACGATATACCTTATAAC
The DNA here is from genome assembly GCF_014825855.1 of Bombus pyrosoma. Taxonomy (NCBI): domain Eukaryota; kingdom Metazoa; phylum Arthropoda; class Insecta; order Hymenoptera; family Apidae; genus Bombus; species Bombus pyrosoma. Next base: position 1,201,597 of record NW_025219986.1, on the reverse strand, counting down.
GTAATACTACAAAACGCTATACGTTATAACGTAATACTATATAACGTAATACTACATAACGATATACGTTATAACGTACTACCATATAACGATATACGTTATAACGTATTACCACATAACGATATACGTTATAACGAAATACTACATAACGGTATACGTTATATCGTAATACTATCTAACGTTAAGCGTTACAACGTAATAATATATCACGTTATACGTTATATCGTATTACCATATAACGTTACACGTTATAACGTAATACTACATAACGTTATACGTTATAACGTAATACTACATACCGATATACGTTATAACGTAATACCATATAACGCTAAGCGTTACAACGTAATAATATATCATGTTATACGTTATATCGTATTACCATATAACGTTATACGTTATAACGTAATACTACATAACGTTATACGTTATACTGTATTGCCATATAACGTTATACGTTATAACGTAATACTACATAACGCTATACGTTACAACGAAATACTACATAACGATATACGTTATAACGTAATACCATATAACGTTAAGCGTTACAACGTAATAGTATATCACGTTATACATTATATCGTATTACCATATCACGTTATACGTTATAACGTAATACTACATAACGTTATACGTTATACTGTATTGCCATATAACGTTATACGTTATAACGTAATACTACATAACGTTATACGTTATACTGTACTGCCATATAACGTTATACGTTATAACGTTATAATACATATTGTTACACGTTATAACGAAATAGTACTGAACGTTATACGTTATTACGTACTACCATATAACGATATACGTTATAACGAAATACTACATAACGGTATACGTTATATCGTAATACTATCTAACGTTAAGCGTTACAACGTAATAATATATCACGTTATACGTTATATCGTATTACCATATAACGTTACACGTTATAACGTAATACTACATAACGTTATACGTTATAACGAAATACTACATAACGATATACGTTATAACGTAATACCATATAACGTTAAGCGTTACAACGTAATAATATATCATGTTATACGTTATATCGCATTACCATATAACGTTATACGTTATAACGTAATACTACATAACGTTATACGTTATACTGTATTGCCATATAACGTTATACGTTATAACGTAATACTACATAACGTTATACGTTATACTGTATTGCCATATAACGTTATACGTTATAACGTAGTACTACATAACGTTATACGTTATAACGAAATACTACATAACGATATACGTTATAACGTAATACCATATAACGTTAAGCGTTACAACGTAATAATATAGCATGTTATACGTTATATCGCATTACCATATAACGTTATACGTTATAACGTAATACTACATAACGTTATACGTTATACTGTATTGCCATATAACGTTATACGTTATAACGTAATACTACATAACGCTATACGTTATAACGTAATACTATATAACGTAATACTACATAACGTTATACGTTATACTGTATTGCCATATAACGTTATACGTTATAACGTAATACTACATAACGTTATACGTTATACTGCATAGCCATGTAACGTGATACGTTATAACGTAATACTATATAACGTAACACTACATAACGATATACTATATAACGTACTACCATATAACGATATACGTTATAACGAAATACTACATAACGGTATACGTTATAACGTGATGCTACATAACGTTATACGTTATAACGTAATACTTCATACCGATATACGTTATAACGTAATACCATATAAATTAAGCGTTACAACGTAATAATATATCACGTTATACGTTATAACGAAATACTACATACCGATATACGTTATAACGTAATACCATATAACGTTAACCGTTACAACCTAATAATATATCACGTTATACGTTCTAGGGTATTACCATATTACGTTAAACCCTATAACGTAATACTACACAACGATATACGTTATAAAGTATTACCATATAACGATATACGTTATAACGTAATACTACATAACGTTATACGATGTAACGTATTATTACATAACGTTATACGTTATATCGTATTACTATATTACGATATACGTTATAACCAAATTCTATATGACGTTATACGTTATAACGTAATACTATATTACGTTATACGATATAACGTAATGCTACATAACATTATACGTCGCAATATAATACTACTGAACGTTATACGTTATACTGTATTGCCATATAACGTTATACGTTATAACGTAATACTACATAACGTTATACGTTATACTGTATTGCCATTTAACGTTATACGTTAAAACGTAATAATACATATCGTTACACGTTATAACGAAATAGTACTGAACGTTATACGTTATTACCTACTACCATATAACGATATACCTTATATCGTATTACCATATAACGATATACGGTATACCGAAATACTACATAACGGTATACGTTATAACGTAAACCTGTATAACTTAAAACGCTACAGCTTAATAATATATCACGTTATACGTTATAGCGTATTACCATATTACGTTATACCCTATAACGTAATACTACACAACGATATATGTTATAACGTATTACCATATAACGTTATACGTTATAACGTGATACTACATAACGATATACGATGTAACGTAATATTACATAACGTTAAACGTTATGTCGTATTAC
>NW_025219986.1:1194949-1198436 GCF_014825855.1 Bombus pyrosoma | reverse complement strand
ACGTTATAACGTATAACGTTATATAGTATTGCGTTATAACGTATAACGTTATGTTGTATTACTTTTTAACGTATAACGTTATATGGTAATGCGTTTTAACGTATAACGTTATGTGGTATTACGATATAACGTATAACGTTATGTAGTATTACAATATAACATATAACGTAATGTAGCATTACGTTATAACGTATAATATATACTATTACGTTATAACGTTTAACGTTATATAGTATTACGTTATAACGTATAACGTTATATAGTATTGCGTTATAACGTATAACGTTATGTTGTATTACTTTTTAACGTATATCGTTATGTGGTATTACGATGTAGCGTATAACGTTATGTAGTATTGCTTTTTAACGTATAACGTTATGTGGTATTACGATATAGCGTATAACGTTATGTAGCATTACGTTATAACGTATAACGTTATGTGGTATTACGATATAACGTATAACGTTATATACTATTACGTTATAACGTTTAACGTTATATAGTATTTCGTTTTAACGTATAACGTTATGTAGTATTACGTTATAAGGTATAACGTTATATGGTTATACGCTATAACGTATAACGTTATGTAGTTTTACGATATGACGTATAGCGTTATGTAGTAATACAATATAACATATAACGTAATGTAGCATTACGTTATAACGTGTAACGTTATGTAGTATTACGACATAACGTTTAACGTTATATAGTATTACATTATAACGTATAACGTTACTTGGTATTACGTTATAACGTATAACGTTATATACTATTACGTTATAACGTACAACGTTATATACTATTACCTTATAACGTATAACGTTACATGGTACTACGTTATAACGTATAACGTTATATACTATTACGTTATAACGTTTAACGTTATATAGTATTACGTTATAACGTATAACGTTATGTAGTATTACTTTTTAACGTATAACGTTATGTGGTATTACGATATAGCGTATAACGTTATGTAGTATTACGTTTTAACGTATAACGTTATGTAGTATTACGTTATAACGTATAACGTTATATGGTAATACGTTTTAACGTATAACGTAATGTACTATTACGATATCACATATAACGTTATATAGTATTACGTTATAACGTATAACGTTTTATGGTTATACGTTATAACGTATAACGTTATGTAGTATTACGATAAAACGTATAACGTTATGTAGCATTACGATATAACGTATAACGTTATATACTATTACGTTATAACGTTTAACGTTATATAGTATTACGTTATAACGTATAACGTTATGTAGTATTACGTTATAAGGTATAACGTTATATGGTAATACGTTATAACGTATAACGTTATATACTATTACGTTATAACGTATAACGTTATATGGTTATACGTTATAACGTATAACGTTATATACTATTACGTTATAACGTTTAACGTTATATAGTATTACGTTATAACGTATAACGTTATATGAAATTACGATATAACGTATAACGTTATATAGTATTGCGTTATAACGTATAACGTTATGTAGCATTACTATATAACGTACAACGTTATATACTATTACCTTATAACGTATAACGTTACATGGTATTACGTTTTAACGTATAACGTAATGTACTATTACGATATCACATATAACGTTATATAGTATTACGTTATAACGTATAACGTTATATGGTTATACGTTATAACGTATAACGTTATGTAGTATTACGATAAAATCTATAACGTTATGTAGCATTACGTTATAACGTATAACGTTATGTAGCATTATGCTAAAACGTATAACGTTATGTTGTATTACGTTATAACGTATAACGTTATATGGTAGTACATTTTAACGTATAACGTTATGTGGTATTACGATATAACGGGTAACGTTATATACTATTACGTTATAACGTTTAACGTTATATAGTATTACGTTATAACGTATAACGTTATATGAAATTACGTTATAACGTATAACGTTATGTAGTATTTCGATGTAACATATAAGATTATGCAGTATTACGTTATAACGTATAACGTCAGATAGTATTAAGTTTTAACGTATAACGTTATATGGTAATACGTTATAGCGTATGACGTTCTGTGGTATTACGATATAGCGTATAAAGTTATGTACTATTAGGATATAACATATAACTTTATGCAGCATTACGTTAAAACGTATAATGTTATGTAGTATTACGTTATAACGTATAACGTTATGTAGTATTACATTATAACGTATAACGTTATGTGGTTTTACGATATGACGTATAGCGTTATGTAGTACTACAATATAACATATAACGTAATGTAGCATTACGTTATAACGTATAACGTTATGTAGTATTACGATATAACGTTTAACGTTATATAGTATTACATTATAACGTATAACGCTACAGGGTATTACGTTATAACGTATAACGTTATATACTATTACGTTATAACGTAGAACGTTATATGGTTATACGTTATAACGTATAACGTCATATACTATTATGTTATAACGTATAACGTTATATGGTTATACGTTATAACGTATAACGTTATATACTATTACGTTATAACGTTTAACGTTATATAGTATTACGTTATAACGTATAACGTTATATGGTAATGCGTTTTAACGTATAACGTTATGTGGTATTACGATATAACGTATAACGTTATGTAGTATTACAATATAACATATAAGGTAATGTAGCATTACGTTATAACGTATAATGTTATATACTATTACGTTATAACGTTTAACGTTATATAGTATTACGTTATAAAGTATAACGTTATGTGAAATTACGTTATAACGTATAACGTTATATAGTATTGCGTTATAACGTATAACGTTATGTTGTATTACTTTTTAACGTATATCGTTATGTGGTATTACGATGTAGGGTATAACGTTATGTAGTATTACTTTTTAACGTATAACGTTATGTGGTATTACGATATAACGTATAACGTTATGTAGCATTACGTTGTAACGTATAACGTTATGTGGTATTACGATATAACGTATAACGTTATATACTATTACGTTATAACGTTTAACGTTATATAGTATTTCGTTTTAACGTATAACGTTATGTAGTATTACGACATAACGTTTAACGTTATATAGTATTACATTATAACGTATAACGTTACATGGTATTACGTTATAACGTATAACGTTATATACTATTACGTTATAACGTACAACGTTATATACTATTACCTTATAACGTATAACGTTACATGGTATTACGTTATAACGTATAACGTTATATACTATTACGTTATAACGTTTAACGTTATATAGTATTACGTTATAACGTATAACGTTATGTAGTATTACTTTTTAACGTATAACGTTATGTGGTATTACGATATAGCGTATAACGTTATGTAGTATTACGTTTTAACGTATAACGTTATGTAGTATTACGTTATAAGGTATAACGTTATATGGTAATACGTTATAACGTATAAAGTTCTGTGGAATTACGATATAGC
>NW_025219986.1:1193342-1194449 GCF_014825855.1 Bombus pyrosoma | reverse complement strand
CATAGCGTTATACGTTGTAAGCTAATAGTATATAACGTTATACGTTATAATGTAATACTACATAACGTGATACGTTATATCGTAATACCACATAACCTTATACGTTATAACGTAATGCTATATAACGTTATGCGCTATAACGTAATACTACATAACGTTATACGTTATAAGCTAATAGTATATAACGTTATACGTTATATCGTAATACCACAAACCGTTATACGTTATATCGTAATACCACATAACGTTATACGTTATAACGTAATGCTATATAACGATATACATTATAACGTAATACTATATAACGTTATACGTTATAAGCTAATAGTATATAACGTTATAAGATATAATGTAATACTACATAACGTAATACGTTATATCGTAATACCACATAACGTTATACGTTATAACGTAATGCTATATAATGATATACGTTATAACGTAATACTATATAACATTATACCTTATAAGCTAATACTATATAACGTTATAAGATATAATGTAATACTACATAACGTAATACGTTATATCGTAATACCACACACCGTTATACGTTATAATGTAATGCTATATAACGTTAAACGTTATAACGTAAGATTATATAACGTTATACGCTATAAGCTAGTAGTATATAACGTTATAAGATATAGTGTAATACTACATAACGTAATATGTTATATCGTAATACCACATAACGTTATACGTTATAAGGTAATGCTATATAACGATATACGTTATAACGTAATACTTTATAAGGTTATACGTTATAAGCTAATAGTATATAACGTTATAAATTATAATGTAGTACTACATAACGTAATAAGTTATATCGTAATACCACATACCGTTATACGTTATAATGTAACGCTATATAACGTTGCACGTTAAAACGTAATACTATATAATGATTTACGTTATAAGTTAATAGTATATAACGTTATAAGATATAATGTAATACTACTTAACGTAATATGTTATATCGTAATACCACATAACCTTATACGTTATAATGTAATGCTACATAACGTTATACGCTATAACGTAATACTACATAGCGTTATACGTTGTAAGCTAATAGTATATAACGTTATACGTTATAACGTAATA
>NW_025219986.1:1190683-1192842 GCF_014825855.1 Bombus pyrosoma | reverse complement strand
TGCAAACCTACAACTTCGCATGATTGGGCAATACCTCAACATGACATAGCCCAAACCGGATATCGTGCACTGTATTTGTTAGCATATGTGGAGTATGACGCGCGTTGAATTGTAGACATATCACCAATAGCAGTGTAGATATGTTCGATGAATATTCATGCTTGAATATGCAAAACTGGAAATACGCTGATCTTGACCTTGACCGCAGTTGACATAGCGCAAACTGGATGTCATTCCACGTATTTCGCATCATATCGGAAGTATAATGCGCTTCGAATTATCCGCATATCTTCAATAGCAGCGGAGATATGTTCAGATGAATACTCATGATTGAATATGAAAAACTGGAAATACGCTGCTCTGAACCTTGACCAGAGTTGACATAGCTCAAACCGGATATCGCGCTCAGTATTTGGCAGCACATGTGGAGTATAGCGCGCTCAGAATTGTAGACATATCTCGGATAGCAGCGGGGATACGTTCTATTGAATGTTCAAGCCTGAATATGCAAAGCTGCAACTGCGCTGGATTTCGCAATGCCCAGATTTGCCGTAGCGCAAACCGAATGTCGTGCCCTGTATTTGGCAGCATATGGGGTGTATAACGCGCATCGAATTATAGACATATCTCGAATCGCAACAAATACACGATTAATTGGATATTGAAGCATGAATATGCAAAAGTGCAAATACGCTGGATTTCGCAATGCCCAGAGCTGACATAGCGCAAACCGGATGTTGTGGTTTGTATTTCGCAGCATATGTGGTGTATAACGCGCATCGAATTATCGACATATCACCATTAGCGGCTCAGATACCTTGAATTGTATATTCAAATTTAAATATGCAAAACTGGATCTACGCTGGTCTTAACCTAGATCAGAGCTAACAGAGTGCAAACCGGATGTCGTGCTCTATATTTGGCAGCAAACGTGAGGAATAACGCGCATCGAATTATCGACATATCAACAGTAGCAGCGGAGATACGTTGAGTAGAATATTGAAAACCTAAAATGCAAAGCTGCAAATACGCTGGATTTGATAGCGCCGAAGGTTAAGGTAGAACAAACAGGATGTCATGCTCTCTATTTGTCAGAGTATGTGGTGTATAATGCGCATCGAATTATCGACATATCACCAAAAGCAGCGGAGATACGTTCGGATGAATGTACAAGCTTGAATATACAAACCTGGAAATACGCTGGTCTTAACCTAGACCGAAGTTCACATAGCTAAAATCGGATATCGTGTTCCGTATTACGCAGCATATGGAGAGCATAAAGCGCATCAAATTAGCGGCATATAACCAATAGAGGCTGAGATACCTTGAACTGAATATTCAAACTTGAATATGCAAAACTGGAACTACTCTGATTTTGACCTAGACTAGAGTTAACATAGTGCAAACCGGATGTCGTGCTCTGTATTTGTCAGCAAATGTGGAGTATATGGCACATCGTTTTGTGGGCAATCCAAAATAACAGCGGTAATACGTTCAAGTGAATATTAAAACTTGAATATGCTTAAATGTAATTATATTGGATTTGTCCAGGACCAGAGTTTTGACAGCGTAAGCAAGAGGATGTCCGCTGTACTTTGCAGCAAATGTGGAGTATAAGGCGCATCGAATTGTGGTATATCTTCAATAGAAGCGGAGATACCATGATTTGAATATTTAGGACAGAATGTGGAAATCTGCAAATACTCTGGATTTGACCTATACCAGAGTTGACATAGCGCAAACCGAATGTCGTGCTCTTTATTGGCAGCATATGTGGAGTATAACGCGCGTTCTAATGCCGACAGATGGCCAATAGCAGCTGAGGAACTCTCATTTGAGTGTTGAAGACTGAATATGCAAAACAGCAAATACGCTGGTCTGGTCCTAGACCAGAGTCGACATAGCGCAAACCTGATGTCGTGCACTGTATTTGGTAGCATATGTGGAGTATAAGGCGCAGCGAATTATCGACATGTCACCAATATCAGCGGGAATACGTTCAGATGAGTATTGTAGACCGAATGTGCAAAAGTGCAAATACACAGGATTAGACCTAGATCAGGCTTCACATAGCTCTAAGCGGATGTAGTGCTCTGTATTTCGCTGCATATGACCTGTATAATCACATCGATTTATTGATATGTCACGAATAACAGCGG
>NW_025219986.1:1189026-1190183 GCF_014825855.1 Bombus pyrosoma | reverse complement strand
TAGCGTTATACGTTATAACGTAATGCTACATAACGTTATACGTTACATCCTAGTTCCATATAACGTTATACGTTATAACATATATCTACATAACGTTATACGTTATAACGTAATACTATATAACGTTATACTTTATAACGTAATGCTACATAACGTTATAGGTTGCATCCTAATACCATATAACGTTATACATTATAACGTAATACAATATAACGTTATACGTTATAACGTAATGCTACATAACGTTATACGTTATATCTTAACGCTACATAATGTTATACGATATAACATATATCTACATAGCGTTATACGTTATAACGTAATGCTACATAACGTTATACGTTACATCCTAGTACCATATAACGTTATACGTTATAACATATATCTACATAACGTTATACGTTACAACGTAATGCTACATAACATTATACGTTATAACATATATCTACATAGCGTTAAACGTTATAACGTAATGCTACATAACATTATACGTTATAACATATATCTACATAGCGTTAAACGTTATAACGTAATGCTACATAACGTTATACGTTATATCGTAATACTACATATCGCTCTACGTTATAACGTAATGCTACACAACGTTATACGTTACATAGTAATACCATATAACGTTATACGTTATAACGTAATACTACACATCACAATACGTGAAAACGTAATGTTAAATAACGTTATATGTTATATCGAAATACTACATAACGCCATACGTTATAACATATTCTACATAACGTTATACGTTATAACGTAATGCTACATAACATTGTACGTTATAACATATATCTACATAGCGTTAAACGTTATAACGTAATGCTACATAACGTTATACGTTATATCGTAATACTACATATCGCTCTACGTTATAACGTAATGCTACACAACGTTATACGTTACATAGTAATACCATATAACGTTATACGTTATAACGTAATACTATATAACGTTATACGTTATAACGTAATGCTACATAACGTTATACGTTATAACATATATCTACATAGCGTTAAACGTTATAACGTAATGCTACATAACGTTATGCGTTATATCGTAGTACTACATATCGCTATACGTTATAACGTAATGCTACACAACGTTATACGTTACATAGTAATACCATATAACGTTATACGTTATAA
>NW_025219986.1:1186962-1188526 GCF_014825855.1 Bombus pyrosoma | reverse complement strand
AGTTGACATAGCGCAAACCGGATTCCGTGCTCTGTATTTGGAAGCATATCAGGTGAATAACGCGCAACGAACTATCGAGATATCACCAACAGCAGCGGAGATAAGTACAGATGAATATTCAGGCTTGAATATGTAGAACTGGAAATGCGCAGGTCCTAACCTAGACCAGAGTTGACATAGAGCTAACCAGATGTAGTGCTCTGTGTTTGGCAGCACTTGTGAAGTATCACGCGCATCGAAATACCGACATATCGCCAATAGCAGCTGAGAAATTTCCTATTGAATATTGAAGCCCGAATATGCAAACCTACAACTTCGCATGATTGGGCAATACCTCGACATGACGTAGCGCAAACCAGATGTCGTGCTCTGTATTTGTTAGCATATGAGCTGTATAACGCGCATCGAATTATCGACATATCACCAATAGCAGCGGGGTTACGTTCAGATGAATATTCAAGCTTGAATATGCAAAACTGGTAATACGCTGTATTTGACCTAGACCAGAGTTGACATAGTGCAGGCCCGATGTCGTGCTCTGTATGTGGCAGTAAATGTGGACTATAATGCGCGTGGAATTATTGACATCTCTTCAATAGGAGCGGAGATACGTTGATTTGAATATTTAAGACAGAATGTGTAAAACCGCAACTACCCTGGACTTGACAGGGATCATAGTTGATATAGCGCAAACCGAATGTCGTGCTCTTTACTGGCAGTATATGTGGAGTATAACGCGCGTTCTAATGCGGACAGATGACCAATATCAGCTGAGGAACACTCATTTGAGTGTTGAAGTCTGAATATGCAAAACAGTAACTACACTGGTCTGGACCCAGATCCGAGTTGACATATGGCAAACCGGATGTCGTGCTCTGTATTTGGTAGCATATGTGGATTATAACGCGCATCGAATTATCCACATATCACCAGTATCAGCAGAGATACCTTCAATCCAGTAGTCAAGCCTGAATAAGCGGAACAGTAATTACATTGGATTTGACCCGAATCGGAGTTGACACAGCGTAAAGAGCTGGTTCATCGCTGTATTTAGCAGCAAAATATAACAGCTGAAGTATAACACGCATCGATTTATCGACATGTCACCAATATCAGCGGGGATACGATCAGAAGAATATTGCAGACCGAATGTGCAAAAGTGCTAATACGCTGGGTCTGGCATTGCCCAGAGTTGACGTAGCGCAAACCGGATGTCGCGCTCCGTATTAAGCAGCATATGGGGAGTACAACGCGCATCGAAATGCCGAGATATGACCAATAACAGCTGAGAAACTTGCAATTTAATATTCAAGCTTAAATATGCAAAACTGGAACTTCGCTGGTCTTGACCTAGACCAGACTTGACGTAGCGCAAACCGAATGCCGTGCTCTGTATTTGGCAGGATATGTGAAATATAACGCGCGTCGAATTATCGACATATCACCAAATGCAGTGGAGATACGTCGAAATGAATATTCAAGCATGAATATGAAAAACTACAAATACGCTGGTCTTGACCTAGACCACAGTTGGCATAGCCCAAGTGGGCAGGGATGGTGGTGG
>NW_025219986.1:1185111-1186462 GCF_014825855.1 Bombus pyrosoma | reverse complement strand
TAACGGTATGTAGTATTACGATATAACATATAACGATATGTAGATATATGTTATAACGTATAACGTTATGTAACATTACGTTATAACGTATAACGCTATGTATATATATGTTATAACGTATAACGTTATGTAGCATTACGTTATAACGTATAACGTTATATAGTATTACGTTATAACGTATAACGTTATGTAGCATTACATTATAACGTATAACGTTATATGGTATTACGTTATAACGTATAACGTTATGTAGATATATGTTATGACGTATGGCGTTATGTAGTATTACGATATAACGTATAACGTTATGTAGCTTTACGTTATAACGTATAACGCTATGTAGATATATGTTATAACGTATAACGTTATGTAGCATTACGTTATAACGTATAAGGTTATGTAGCATGACGTTATAACTTATAACGTTATGTAGATATTTGTTATAACGTAGAACGTTATGTAGCATTTCGTGATAACGTATAACGTTATGTAGATATATGTTATAACGTATAACTTTATGTATCATTATGCTATAACGTATAACGATATTTAAATAAATGTTATAACGTATAACGTTATGTAGAATTACCTCATAACGTATAACGTTTTATAGTATTACGTTATAACGTATAACGTTATGTAGATATATGTTATAACGTATGACGTTATGTAGTATTACGTTATAACGTATAGCGTTATGTAGCATTACGTTATAACGAATAACGTTATATAGTATTACGTTATAACGTATAACGTTATATGGTATTAGGATGTAACGTATAACGTTATGTAGCATTGCGTTATAACGTATAACGCTATGTAGATATATGTTATAACGTATAACGTTATATAGCATTACGTTATAACGTATAACGTTATATGGTATTAAGATGTAACGTATAACGTTATGTAGCATTACGTTATAACGTATAACGCTACGTATATATATGTTATAACGTATAACGTTATGTAGCATTACGTTATAACGTATAACGTTATATAGTATTACGTTATAACGTATATCGTTATGTGGTATTAGGATGTAACGTACAACGTTATGTAGATTTACGTTATAACGTATGACGTTATGTAGATATATGTTATAACGTATAACGTTATATAGTGTTACGATACAACGTATAACGTTATGCAGCATTACGTTATAACGTATTACGCTATGTAGATATATGTTATAACGTATAACGTTATGTAACATTACGTTATAACGTATACGTTATATAGTATTACGTTATAACGTATAACGTTATGTACTATTACGTTATAACGTATAACGTTTTGTTATATTGCGATATAACGTATAAGGTCATGTAGCATTACGTTATAACGTACA
>NW_025219986.1:1180386-1184611 GCF_014825855.1 Bombus pyrosoma | reverse complement strand
AACGTATAACGTTATATAGTATTACGTTATAACGTATAACGTTATATGGCATTAGGATATAACGTATAACGTTATGTAATATTACGATATAACGTATAACGTAATGTAGTATTACGTTATAGAGTATGACGTTATGTAGCATTACGTTATAACGTATAACGTTATGTAGATAAATGTTATAACGTATGGCGTTGTGTAGTATTGGGATATAAAGTATATCGTTATGTAGTATTACGATATAACGCATAACGTTATGTGCGCATTGCGTTATAACGTATAACGTTAAACAGATATATGTTATAACGTGTAACGTTATATAGTATTACGTTATAACGTATAATGTTATATGGTATTAGGATGTAACGTATAACGTTATGTAACATTACGTTATAACGTATAACGTTATGTAGTATTACGTCATAGCGCATAACGTTATGTAGCATTGCGTTATAACGTATAACGATATGTAGTATTAGGATATAACGTATAACGTTATGTAGTATTACGTTATAGCGTATAACGTTATGTAGATATATGTTATAACGTATAACGTTATATAGTGTGACGATACAACGTATAACGTTATGTAGTATTACGTTATAACGTATAACGTTATATGGTATGAGGATTTAACGTATAACGTTATGTAACATTACGTTATAACGTATAACGTTATGTAGCATTACGTTACGTATATGGCATTAGGATGTAACGTATAACGTTATGCAACATTACGTTATAACGTATAACGTTATGTAATATTACGATATAACGTATAACGTTATGTAGCATTGCGTTATAACGTATACCGTTATGGAGATATATGTTATAACGTATAACGTTACGTAGCAATACGTTAGAACGTATAACGTTATATAGTGTTAAGATATAACGTATAACGTTATGTAGTATTACGTTATAACGTATAACGTTATGTAGTTATATGTTATAACGTATAACGTTATATAGTGTTACGATACAAGGTATAACGTTATATAGTATTACGTTATAACGTATAACGTTATATGGTATAAGGATGTAACGTATAATGTTATCTAACATTACCTTATAACGTATAACGTTATGTAATATTACGATATAACGTATAACGTTATGTGGTATTATGCTGTAACATATAACGTTATGTAGTATTACGTTATAACGTATAACGCTATGTAGATATATGTTATAACGTAGAACGTTATATAGTGTTACGATATAACGTATAACGTTATGTGGCATTACGATATAACGTATAACGTTATGTAGATATATGTTATAACGTATAACGTTATGTAGTATTACGTTATAGCGTATAACGTTATATAATATTACATTATAACGTATAACGTTATGTAGCTATATGTTATAACGTATAAGGTTATATAGTGTTACGATACAACGTATAACGTTATATAGTATTACGTTATAACGTATAACGTTATATGGTATATGGATGTAACGTATAACGTTATGTAACATTACCTTATAACGTATAACGTTATGGAGATGTATGTTATAACGTATAACGTTACGTAGCAATACGTTAGAACGTATAACGTTATATAGTGTTACGATATAACGTATAACGTTATGTAGTATTACGTTATAACGTATAACGTTATGTAGTTATATGTTGTAACGTATAACGTTATATAGTGTTACGATACAAGGTATAACGTTATATAGTATTACGTTATAACGTATAACGTTATATGGTATAAGGATGTAACGTATAATGTTATCTAACATTACCTTATAACGTATAACGTTATGTAATATTACGATATAACGGATAACGTTATGTAGATATATGCTATAACGTATAACGTTATGTAGTATTACGTTATAGCGTATAACGTTATATAATATTACGTTATAACGTATAACGTTATATGGTACTAGTATGTAACGTATAACGTTATGTAGTATTAGCATATGACGTATAACGTTATATAGTGTCACGATACAACGTATAACGTTATGCAGTATTACGATATAACATATAACGATACGTGTTATTACGATATAACGTATAACGTTATGTAGTATTACGTTATAGCATATAACGTTATGTAGCATTACGATATAACGTATAACGTTATGTAGTATTACGATATAACGTATAACGTCATGTAGTATTACGTTATAGCGTATAACGTTATATAGTATTACGTTATAACGTATAACGTAATGTAGCATTACGTTGTAACGTATTACGTTATGTATATATACGCTATAACGTATGGCGTTATGTAGTATTACGATATAACGCATAACGTTATGTAGCATTGCCTTATAACGTATAACGTTATGTAACCTTACGTCATAACGTAGAACGTTATGTAGCATTACGTTATAACGTATAACGTTATGTAGATATATATGTTATAACGTAGAACGTTATATAGTGTTACGATATAACGTATAACGTTATGTAGCATTACGATATAACGTATAACGTTATGTAGATATATGTTATAACGGACGGCGTTATGTAGTATTACGATATAACGGATAACGTTATGTAGTATTACGTTATAGCGTATAACGTTATATAATATTACGTTATGTAGTATTACGATATAGCGTATAACGTTATATAATATTACGTTATAACGTATAACGTTATATGGTACTTGGATGTAACGTATAACGTTATGTAGTATTAGCATATGACGTATAACGTTATATAGTGTTACGATACAACGTATAACGTTATGCAGTATTACGATATAACATATAACGATACGTAGTATTACGATATAACGTATGGCGTTATGTAGTATTACGATATAACGCATAACGTTATGTAGCATTGCGTTATAACGTATAACGTTATGTAACATTACGTTATAACGTAGAACGTTATGTAGCATTACGTTATAACGTATAACGTTATGTAGCATTACGTTATAACGTATAACGTTATGTAGTATTACGTTATAGCGTATAACGTTATATAATATTACGTTATAACGTATAACGTTTTATGGTACTTGGATGTAACGTATAACGTTATGTAGTATTAGCATATGACGTATATCGTTACATAGTGTTACGATACAACGTATAACGTTATGCAGTATTACGATATAACATATAACGATACGTAGTATTACGATATAACGTATAACGTTATGTAGTATTACGTTATAGCGTATAACGTTATGTAGCATTACGATATAACGTATAACGTTATGTAGTATTACGATATAACGTATAACGTCATGTGGTATTACGTTATAGCGTATAACGTTATATAGTATTACGTTATAACGTATAACGTTATATGGTATTAGGATGTAACGTATAACGTTATGCAATATTACGATATAACGTATAACGTAATGTAGTATTACGTTATAGAGTATAACGTTATGTAGTTATATGTTATAACGTATAACGTTATATAGTGTTACGATACAGCGTATAACGTTATATAGTATTACGTTATAACGTATAACGTTATATGGTATAAGAATGTAACGTATAACGTTATCTAACGTTACCTTATAACGTATAACGTTATCTAATATTACGATATAACGTATAACGTTATGTGGTATTATGCTATAACATATAACGTTATGTAGTATTACGTTATAACGTATAACGCTATGTAGATATATGTTATAACGTAGAAGGTTATATAGTGTTACGATATAACGTATAACGTTATGTAGCAATACGATATAACGTATAACGTTATGTAGATATATGTTATAACGTACGGCGTTATGTAGTATTACGATATAACGGATAACGTTATGTAGATATATGCTATAACGTATAACGTTATGTAGTATTACGTTATAGCGTATAACGTTATATAATATTACGTTATAACGTATAACGTTATATGGTACTTGGATGTAACGTATAACGATATGTAGTATTACCATATGACGTATAACGTTATATAGTGTTACGATACAACGTATAACGTTATGCAGTATTACGATATAACATATAACGATACGTAGTATTACGATATAACGTATAACGTTATGTAGATATATGTTATAACGTAGAAGGTTATATAGTGTTACGATATAACGTATAACGTTATGTAGCAATACGATATAACGTATAACGTTATGTAGATATATGTTATAACGTACGGCGTTATTTAGTATCACGATATAACGGATAACGTTATGTAGATATATGCTATAACGTATAACGTTATGTAGTATTACGTTATAGCGTATAACGTTATATA
>NW_025219986.1:1178798-1179886 GCF_014825855.1 Bombus pyrosoma | reverse complement strand
ACGCTGCTCTGAACCGAGACCAGAGATTACTTAGCGCAAACCGGATGTCGCGCCCAGTATTTGGCAGCATATGTGAAGTGTAACGGGCATTGAAGTGCCGACATATGACGAATATCAGCTGAGAAACGTTCAATTGATTATTGCTGTCTGAATATGCAAAGCTGGAAATATGCTGGTCTTAACCTAGACCAGATTTGACATAGCCCAAATCGGATGTCGTGCTCTGTATTTGGTAGCACATGTAGAGCATAAAGCGCATTAAATTATTGACATATCACCAACAGCGGCTGAGATACCTTGAATTGAATATTCAAACTTGAATATGTAAAACTGGAACTACGCTGCTTTTGACCTAGACCGGAGTTGACGTAGCGCAAATCGGATGTCGTGCTCCGTATTGGGCAGCATGTGGCGTTAGGTATAACGTGCATCGAAATGACGAGATATGACCAATAACAGCTGAGAAACTGTATTTGGCATCATCTGTGGAGTATAACGCGCACAGATTTGTAGTCATATCTCGAATAGCAGTGGAGATACGTTCAATTGTATATTGAAGCATTAATGTGCAAAACAGCAATTACACTGGTCTGGACCTAGGCCAGAGTTGACATAGCGCAAACCGGATGTCGTGCTGTGTGTTTGGTAGCATTTGTGAAGTATCACGCGCATCGAAGTGCCAACATATCAATAATAGCAGCAGATACATGATCAATTGAACATTGTAGCATGAATATGCAAAACTGCAAATACACAGGATTTCACCTAGACCAAAGTTGTCATGGCGCAGACCGTATGTCGTGCTCTGTGTTTTTGCAGCCTTTGTGAAGTATCACGCGCACTGAATTATTGACATATCTCGTATCGCAGCAAATACACGATCAATTGTATATTGAAGAATGAATATACAAAAGTGCAACTACGCTGGATTTCGCAGTGCCCAGAGCTGACATAGCGCAAACCGGATGTCGTGCTCTGTATTGGCAGCATATGAGGTGTATAATGCGCATCAAATCATCGACATATCACCAACAGCGGCGGAGACACCTTGAATTGAATAATCAATCTGGATTATGCAACGCTGGGAC
>NW_025219986.1:1176921-1178298 GCF_014825855.1 Bombus pyrosoma | reverse complement strand
CAAAGTGCAAACCGAATGTAGTGCTCTGTATTTGGCAGCATATGAGGCGTACAACGCGCATCGAGTTATAGACATATCTTGTATCGCAGCAAATACACGATCAATTGAATATTGAAGCATGAATATGCAAAAGTGCAAATACGCTGGATTTCGCAATGCCCAGAGCTGACATAGCGTAAACCGGATGTCGTGCTCTGTATTTGGTAGCATATGTGGAGTATAATGCTCATCGAATTATCGACATATCACCAATAGAGGCTGAGATACCTTGAATTGAATATTCAAACTTGAATATGCAAAAATGCAACTTCGCTGGTTTTGACCTAGATTAGAGTTAACATGGTGCAAACCGGATGTCGTGCTCTGTATTTGGCAGCAAATGTGGAGTGTATGGCACATCAATTTGTCGGCAAATCTAAAGTAGCAGCGGTAAAACGTTCAATTGAATATTAAATCTTGAATATGCTTAACTGTAATTGCATTGGATTTATCCGGGATCAGAGTTTTCACCGCGTAAGCAAGAGGATGTGCTCTGTACTTTGCAGCAAATGTGACTTATAAAGCGTATCGAATTATCGACATATCACCAATAGCAGCGGTGATACCTACAATACGATATTCAAGCCTGAATTAGCAGAACAGTAAGTACATTGGATTTGTCCGGTTTCAGAGATGACATTGCGTAAACAGCAGGATGTGCGCTGCATTTGGCAGCAAATGTGCAGTATAACGCGCATCGAATTATAGACATATCTTGTATCGCAGCAAATACACGATCAATTGAATGTTGAAGCATGAATATGCAAAAGTGCAAATACTCTGGATTTCGCCGTGCCCAGAGCTGACACAGCGCAAACCGGATGTCGTGCTCTATATTTGCAGCGTATGGGGTGTATAACGCGCATCGAGTTAGCGACATATCACCAATATCAGCGGGGATACTTCCAGATGAATATACAAGATTGAATATACAAAACTGCAACTACGATGGGTTTGGTATTGCCAGAGTTGAAATAGCTCAAACCGGATGTTATGCTCTGTGTTTGGTAGCATATGTGGAGAGGAAGGCGCATTCTGACGCCGACAGATGACCAATAGCTGCTGATCAACATTCATTTGAATATTGAAGTCTGAATATTCAAAAGTACAAATACGCGGGATTTGACCTAGACCAGGCCTGACAAAGCGCAAACCGAATGTCGTGCTCTGTATTTGCCGCCAAATGTGGGCTATAATGCTCATTGAATTGTCGACATATCACCAATAGTAGCGGAGGTACGTCCAGATGAATATTAATGCTTTAATATGCTAAACTAGTAATACGCTGGTCTTAACCCTGACCAGAGTTGACGTAGCGCAAACCGGATGTCGTGCTCT
>NW_025219986.1:1175189-1176421 GCF_014825855.1 Bombus pyrosoma | reverse complement strand
GAGTTGACGTAGCGCAAATCGGATGTCGCGCTTTCTATTTGGCAGCAAATGTGAAATATAACGCGCATTGAATTGTCGTTATATCACCAATAGCAGCGGAGATACGTTCAGATGAATATTCATGATTGAATATGTAAAACTGAAACTACGCTGGTCTTGACCTAGACCAGAGCAGGCATACCGCAAACCAGATGTCGCTACACGTATTTGCAGGATATGTGGAGCATATCGCGCATTCTGACGCCGACAGATGACCAATAGCTGCTGATGAACATTCATTTGAATATTGAAGTCTGAATATGCAAAAGTACAAATACGCGCGATTTGGCCTAAACCAGGCGTGACTTAGCGCAAACCGGCTACCGTGCTCCGAATTGGCAGAATTTGTGAAGTATCGCGCGCATCGAAATGCCAACATATCACCAATAGCAGGGGATACATGATCAATTGAATGTTGTAGCAAGAATATGCAAAATTGCAAATGCACAGGACTTAACCTAGACCAATGTTGTCATGACGCAGACCGGATGTCGTGCTCTGTATTTGGCGTCAAATGTGGCCTATATGCGCATTGTATTGTCGACATATCACCAATAGTAGCGGAGGTACGGCCAGATGAATATTCAAGCCTGAATATGCAAAACTGGTAATAGGCTGGTCTTAAACCACACCAGAGTTGACGTAGCGCAAACCGGCTGTCGTACCACGTATTTGCCAGCATACGTGGCGTATAACGCGCTCAGAATTATACACATACCTCGAATAGCAGCGGCCATACGTTCTATTGAATATTCAAGCCCGAATATAAAAGGCTGCAACTGCGATGGATTTCGCAGTGCCCAGATTTGACGTAGCGCAAACCGAATGTCGAGCCCTGTATTTGGCAGCATATGCGGTAAATAACGCGCATCGAATTATCGACATATCCCCAATAGCAGCGGAGATATGTTCAGTTGAATATTCAGGCTTGAATATTCAAAAATGGAAACATGCTGGTCTTAACCTTCACAAGAGTTGGCGTAACGCAAACCAGATGTCGTGCTCTGTATTTGGCAGCATATGGGGTGTATAATGCGCATCGAATTATCGACATATCACCAATAGAAGCTGAGATGCCTTGAATTGAATATTCAAACTTGAATATGCAAAACTGGAAATACGATGGTCTTGACCTAGACCAGAGTTGACATAGCGCAAATCGGATGTTGTACTCTATATTTGGCAGCAAATGT
>NW_025219986.1:1173177-1174689 GCF_014825855.1 Bombus pyrosoma | reverse complement strand
TTCGCAGCATATGGGGGGATAACTCGCATCGAATTATGAACATATCAACTATAGCAGCGCAGACACGTTCCGATGAATATTGAAGCTTGAATATGCAAAACTGAATATACGCTGGTCTTAACCTAGAACAGAGTTTATGTTGCGCTAACCGGATGACGTGCTCTGTATTTGGCAGGATATTGAGAAGTATATCGCGCATTGAATTGTAGACATCACCAATAGCAACGTAGTTAAGTTCAGATGAACATTCAGGATTGAATATGCAAAACTGAAAATACGCTGGTATTGACCAAGACCAGAGTTGACATAGCGCAAATTGGATGTCGTATCACGTGTTTGGCGGCATATGTGGAGTATAACACGCTTCGAATTATCGACATATCACCAATAGCAGCGTAGATATGTTCAGATGAATATTCATGATTGAATATGCAAAACTGAAACTACGCTGGTCTTGACCTGGACCGGACTTGACATAGCGCAAACCGGAAGTCGTTCCACGTATTTGGCAGTATATATGGAATATAACGCGCACAGGGTTTAAGCCATATCTCGAATACCAGCGGAGATATGTTCAGATGAATATTCATGCTTGAATATGCAAACCTGTAACAGCGCTGGAATTTGCACTTCCCAGATTTGACACAGCGCAAACCGAATGTCATACCACGTATTTGGTAGCATATATGGAGTATAACGCGCTCAGAATTGTACACATACCTCGAATAGCAGCGGCCATACGTTCTATTGATTATTCAACCCTGAATATGCAACGCTGCCACTGCGCTGGATTTCGCAATGGCCAGATTTGACGTAGCGCAAACTGAATGTCGGTCTCTGTATTTGGCAGCATATGCGGTTAACAACGCGCATCGAATTATCGACATATCACCAGTAGCAGCGGAGATAAGTACTGACGAATATTCAGGCTTTAATATGAAAAACTGGCAGTACACTCGTCTTAACCTAGACAAGAGTTGACGTAGCGCAAACCGGATGTCGTTCCACGTATTTGGCAGCATATGTGAAGTATAACGTGCGCAGAATTGTGGACATATCAGCAATAGCAGCGTAGATATGTTCAGATGAATATTCATGCTTGAATGTGTAAAACTGAAACTACGCCGGTCTTGACCAAGACCAGAGTTGACATACCGCAAACCAGATGTCGTACCACATATTTCGCAGTATATATGGAATATAACGCGCACAGGGTGTAAGCCATATCTCGAATACCAGCGGAGATATGTTCAGATGAATATTCATGCTTGAATATGCAAAACTGTAACAGCGCTGGAATTTGCACTTCCCAGATTTGACATAGCGCAAACCGAATGTCATACCACGTATTTGGTAACATATATGGAGTATAACGCGTTCAGAATTGTACAAATACCTCGAATAGCAGCGGCCATACGTTCTATTGAATATTCAAGCCTGAATATGCAAAGCTGTAACAGCGCTGGAATTCGCACTTCCCAGATTTGACATAGCGCAAACCGAATGTCATAC
>NW_025219986.1:1171106-1172677 GCF_014825855.1 Bombus pyrosoma | reverse complement strand
AGTTTGCGCTATATTAACTCTGGTCCAGGTCAAGACCAGCGTAGTTTCAGTTTTGCATATTCAATCCTGAGTATTCATCTGAGCATATCTCCGCTGCTATTGGTGATATGTCAATAATTCGATGCGCGTTATACTCGACATATGCAGGCAAATACGTGGTACGTCATCCGGTTTGCGCTGTGTCTACTCTGGTCTAGGTTAAGGCCAGCATTTTCCAGTTTTCCACATTCAAGCATGAATATTCATCTGAACCTATCTCCGCTGCTATTCGAGATATGTATTCAACCCCATGCGTGTTATACTCCACGTATGCTGCCAAATACGTGATACGACATCCGGTTTGCGCTATGTCAACTCTGGTCTAGGTCAAGACCAGCGCATTTCCAGTTTTCCATATTCAAGCATGAATATTCATCTGAACATATCTCCGCTGCTATTCGAGATATGTCTTCAACCCCATGCGCGGTATGTTCCATATATGCTGCGAAATACGTGGAGTGACATCCAGTTTGCGCTATGTTAACGCTGGTCCAGGTCAAGACCAGCGTAATTTAAGTTTTGCATATTCAATCATGAGTATTCATCTGAATATATCTCCGCTGCTATTGGTGATGTGTCGATAATTCGATGCGTGTTATACTCCACATATGCCGCCAAATACGTGATACGACATCAGGTTTGCGCTATGTCAACTCTGGTCTAGGTCAAGACCAGCGTATTACCACTTATGCATATTCAAGCTTGAATATTCATATGAACGTATCATCGCTGATATCGGTGATATGAGGATAATTCGATGCGCTTTATATTCCCCATATGATGCGAAATACGTGGAGCGACATCCGGTTTGCGCTACGTCAACTCTGGTCCCGGTCAAGACCAGCGTAGTTTCAGTTTTGCATATTCAATCATGAGTATTCATCTGAACATATCTCCGCTGCTATTGGTGATATGTGGATAATTAGATGCGTGTTATACTCCAAATATGCCGTCAAATACGTGATACGGCATGCGGTTTGCGCTGTGTCTACTCTGGTCTAGGTCAAGACCAGCGTATTTCCACTTATGCATATTCAAGCTCGAATATTCATATGAACGTATCATCGCTGATATCGGTGATATGCGGATAATTCGATGCGCTTTATATTCCCCATATGATGCGAAATACGTGGAGTGACATCCGGTTTGCACTGTGTCAAATCTGACCACTGCCAAATCCTGCGTACATACAGTACTGCACAATCGAGCTTCAATATTCATATGAACGTATCTCCGCTGCTATTCGAGATATGTCTTCAACCCTGCGCGCATTATACTCCATATATGCTGCGTAATACGTGGAATGACATCCGGTTTGCGCTATGTCAACTCAGGTCTAGATCAAGACTAGCGTATTTCCAGTTTTGCATATTCAAGCATGAACATTCATCGAACAAATCTACGCTGCTATTGGTGATATGTCTACAATTCAATGCGCGTCATACTTCACATATGCTGCCAAATACTGGGCGCGACTTCCGGCTTGCGCTACGTCAACTCTGGTGTAGGTTCAGAGCAGCGTATTTCCAGTT
>NW_025219986.1:1167454-1170606 GCF_014825855.1 Bombus pyrosoma | reverse complement strand
TCTCGAATAACAGTGGAGATACGTTCAATTGAATATTGAAGCATTAATATGCAAAACAGCAATTACACTGGTCTGGGCCTAGGCCAGAGTTGACATAGCGCAAACCGAATGCCGTGCTCTGTATTTGGCAGCATATCAGGTGAATAACGCGCATCGAGCTATCGAGATATCACCAATAGCAGTGGAGATAAGTACAGATGAATATTCAGGCTCGAATATGTAGAACTGGAAATGCACAGGTCCTAACCTAGACCAGAGTTGACATAGAGCTAACCAGATGTCGTGCTCTGCGTTTGGCAGCACTTGTGAAGTATCACGCGAATCGAAATACCGACATATCACCAATAGCAGCTGAGAAATTTCCTGTTGAATATTGAAGCCCGAATATGCAAACCTACAACTTCGCATGATTGGGCAATACCTCGACATGACGTAGCGCAAACCAGATGTCGTGCTCTGTATTTGTTAGCATATGAGCTGTATAAGGCGCATCGAATTTTCGACATATCACCAATAGCAGCGGAGATACGTTCAGATGAATATTGATGCTTGAATATGCAAAACTGAAAATACGCTGGTCTTGACCTAGACCAGAGTTGGCATACCGCAAGCCAGATGTCGCTCCACGTATTTGGCAGCATAGGTGGAGTATAAAGCGCATCGAATTATCCGCATGTCACCAATATCAGCGGGGTTACGTAAAGATGAATATTCAAGCTTGAATATGCAAAACTGGAAATACGCTGGATTTGACCTAGACCAGAGTTGACATAGTGCAGGCCGGATGTCGTGCTCTGTATGTGGCAGTAAATTTGGACTATAATGCGCGTGGAATTATTGACATCTCTTCAATAGGAGCGGAGATACG
The DNA here is from genome assembly GCF_014825855.1 of Bombus pyrosoma. NCBI lineage: Eukaryota > Metazoa > Arthropoda > Insecta > Hymenoptera > Apidae > Bombus > Bombus pyrosoma. Next base: position 1,169,738 of record NW_025219986.1, on the reverse strand, counting down.
TTGATTTGAATATTTAAGACAGAATGTGTAAAACCGCAACTACGCTGGACTTGACAGGCATCATAGTTGATATAGCGCAAACCGAATGTCGTGCTCTTTACTGGCAGCATACGTGGGATATAACGCGCGTTCTAATGCGGACATATGACCAATAGCAGCTGAGGAACACTCATTTGAGTGTTGAAGTCTGAATATGCAAAACAGCAACTACGCTGGTCTGGACCCAGATCAGAGTTGACATATGGCAAACCAGATGTCGTGCTGTGTATTTGGTAGCATATGTGGATTATAACGCGCATCGAATTATCCACATATCACCAGTATCAGCAGAGATACCTTCAATCCAGTAGTCAAGCCTGAATAAGCGGAACTGTAATTACATTGGATTTGACCCAAATCGGAGTTGACACAGCGTAAAGAGCAGGTTCATCGCTGTATTTAGCTGCAAGTGTGAAGTATAACGCGAATCGATTTATCGAGATGTCACCAATATCAGCGGGGATACGATCAGATGAATATTCAAGCTTGAATATGCAAAACTGGAAATACGCTGCCCTGAACCTTGACCAGAGTTGAAATAGCGCAAACCGGATGTCGCGCGCAGTATTTGGCAGCACGTGTGAAGTATAACGCGCATTGAATGGTAGACATATCACCAATAGCAGCGTAGATGTGTTCAGATGAATATACAGGCTTGAATATGCAAAACTGGAAACACGTTCGTCTTAACCTTCACAAGAGTTGACGTAGCGCAAACTGGATGTCATTCCACGTATTTCGCAGCATATATGGTGTACACCGCGCATGGGGATGAAGACATATCTCGAATAGCAGCGGAGATAGGTTCAGATGAATGTTCATGCTTGAATATGCAAAAGTGGAAATGCGCAGCTCTTGACCTGGACCAGAGTTGACGTAGCGCAATCCAGATGTCGCGCCCTGTATTAGGCAGCATATGTGAAGTATAACGCGCGTCGAATTATCGACATATCACCAAATGCAGTGGAGATACGTCCAAATGAATATTCAAGCATGAATATGAAAAACTAGAAATGCGCTGGTCTTAACCCTGACCAGAGTTGACGTAGAGCAAACCGGATATCGCGCTCTGTGTTTGGCAGCATTTGTAAAGCAACACGCGCATCGAATTACCGACATATGTCGTATCGCAGCAAATACACGGTTAATTGAATATTGAAGCATGAATATACAAAAGTGCAACTACGCTGGATTTCGCAATGCTCAGATTTGCCGTAGCGCAAACCGAATGTCGTGCTCTGAATTTGGCAGCATATGGGGTGTATAACGCGCATAGATTTATAGACATATCTCGAATCGCAACAAATGCACAATCAATAGAATATTGAAGCATGAATAGGCAATAGTGCATCTACGCAGAATTTTGCGGAGCCTAGAGTTGACATAGCGCAAACCGGATTCCGTGCTCTGTATTTGGAAGCATATGAGGTGAATAACGCGCACCGAACTATCGAGATATCACCAACAGCAGCGGAGATAAGTACAGATGAGTATTCAGGCTTGAATATGTAGAACTGGAAATGCGCAGGTCCTAACCTATACCAGAGTTGACATAGAGCTAACCAGATGTCGTGCTCTGTGTTTGGCAGCACTTGTGAAGTATCACGCGCATCGAAATACCGACATATCACCAATAGCAGCTGAGAAATTTCCCACTGAATATTGAAGCCCGAATATGCAAACCTACAACTTCGCATGATTGGGCAATACCTCGACATGACGTAGCGCAAACCAGATGTCGTGCTCTGTATTTGTTAGCATATGAGCTGTATAAGGCGCATCGAATTATCCGCATGTCACCAATATCAGCGGGGTTACGTTCAGATGAATATTCAAGTTTGAATATGCAAAACTGGAAATACGCTGGATTTGACCTAGACCAGAGTTGACATAGTGCAGGCCAGATGTCGTGCTCTGTATGTGGCAGTAAATGTGGACTATAATGCGCGTGGAGTTATCGACATCTCTTGAATAGGAGCGGAGATACGTTGAATTGAATATTGAAACATGAATATGCAAAACTGGAACTACGCTGGCCTTGACCTAGACCAGAGTTAACGTAGCGCAAACCGGCTGTCGTGCTCTGTATTTGGCAGCATATGTGAAGTATAACGCGCATCGAAATGGCGTCATATGACGAATAGCAGCTGAGGTGTGTCCTATTGAATGTTGCAGCCTGAATATGCAAAAGTGCAAATACACAGGATTTGACCCAGATTAGACTTGACATAGCACAAGCCGAATG
>NW_025219986.1:1165336-1166954 GCF_014825855.1 Bombus pyrosoma | reverse complement strand
CTTGGATTCTCTTATTTATAAATCTCCCTTGTTTCTCTTCCTTTCACCTCTCCTTCTTTCCTCCTCGTGTGTTTGCACTTTATCTTTCCTCTCTTCGTGTTACTTCGCGCTTTCCTTTCCTTTTTCCCCTCACACTTCACTTTTTCTACAGAGCACTCCGTCCACGTGTTGCCCTTGCCTCGCACCAAACCGAAAGTCCGAATTAAGGATTGTTATATTAGTCAATGAGTTAATTTAAAAAATCGGGAAGGAAAATTTATCTCTAGCAACTAAAGTTGGATTTGTAAAGAATGAATACGAAGACAAATCAAATAGCAATCTGCTAAAATCATCGATAAGAGGAAGCGATGGAAGGATATTTCATAGACGCAAAGATATTTGAAAATCAACAATTATTATTTGCTAAATTTTGGCTTTGTTGCTTTTAAATGCAACTGAGCACTTCTACACAGTATTACACAATGTATGCGTATTAAACATATATTTTGTATAATATACATGTGTTACGTCGCGTAGGACATTTGCACGCCAGCCCTCGCTACCTGGCAGCCAACGGTCAACCTACAGCCACCCCGATTCTCAATAGACGCAATGACCCACCATAAAGACATTACTTTAGCTGCATTGTCTCCACACATGTTTGCCAGTCTAATTGCATGTCTGGAGAATTCTCTAATTCGAGAAATATTTGCAGTTTATGGCGGGGTCTTGGAAGGGTCCTTGAGTTTATTAGGCGCTCTTAAAAATCACGGAGAAAGCGGACAGTCATCAGACGGGAAAAACCCAACACATGTTCATCATAAAAGGCTGTTTTTCCCATCTGGAGCAAAGTCCACCGCCGCTCTACGTTGGTGGGACTCTTCTGCATATTCTGTTCATTAGAGTGGGTCATCACCAATCAGCATCGCGGATCGTTACCTTCACTTCCTGGACGAAAAGTGTGAACAACGAATCCGCGTTCATCAGTCAAAGGGCACACCCACACCAAGTTTTCCTCCGAGACACCTTAAGGGCAGTCCAACACTCTCGAGCAGGCGCTCAAGCAGTCATCAACAGTTACACTCTCGAGCAGGCGCTCAAGCAGTCATCAACAGTTATACTCTCGAGCAGGCGCTCAAGCAGTCATCAACAGTTATACTCTCGAGCAGGCGCTCAAGCAGTCATCAACTGTTCTACTCTCGAGCAGGCGCTCAAGCAGTCATCAACTGTTCTACTCTCGAGCAGGCGCTCAAGCAGTCATCAACTATTCTACTCTCGGCAGTCGCAGTCTTAGTCTTAGTCAAGTCTCGTTCTAGTCGGATTCTAACTCTCATCCCAAGTCTCCTTCTCATCAACCATCATCCAGTGTTCGGTTGAATACATCCAGTCAACGCAACGATACCATAAGAGTCTCAGGTCGTACTCACACGTCGTTGTTCATACAAGCATTCACCATTGTATCACCGAAGTTGTTGGATCGATTAAATATATTATAACCTGTCAACCGCAGCGTTATTTCAATTAACCACCCTTATTATCCCACAAGAAATAAGGGATCGTACGATTCGTGGCGTCGATTCGTCAATCGTAACGGGAATTTACGACTCCCGTTGGCGCGCTTCTTCGAGATCGCGTCTCC
>NW_025219986.1:1163695-1164836 GCF_014825855.1 Bombus pyrosoma | reverse complement strand
GAGATATCATAAATAGCAGCTGAGAAGTTCTCTATTGAATATTGAAGCCCGAATATGCAAAACTGCAAATACGCTGGATTTGATAGCGCCGAAGGTTAAGGTAGGACAAACAGGATGTCATGCCCTGTATTTAGCAGCGCATGTGGTGTATAACGCGCATCGAATTATGGACATATCACCAATAGCAGCGGAGATACGTGCAGATGAATATTCATAATTGAATATGTAAAACTGGAAATACGCAGGTCTCAACCTAGACAAGTGTTGACGTAGCGCAAACCGGATGTCGTTCCACGTATTTTGCAGAATCTGTGGAGTACAACGCGCTCAGAAATGTAGGCATATTCCGAATAGCAGCGGAGATACGTTCCATTGAATATTCAATCCTGAACATAAAAATCTGCAACTGCGCTGGATTTCGCAGTGCCCAGATCTGACGTAGGGCAAGCCGAATGTCGTGCTCTGTATTTGGCAGCATATGAGGTGTATAGCGCGCATCGAATGATGGAGATGTCTCAAATCGCAGCAAATACACGATCAATGGAATATTGAAGCACGGATGCAGCATGCAAAAGTGCAAATACGCGGGATTTCGCAGTGCCCAGATTTGATGCAGCCCAAAGCGGATGTCGTGCTCTATATTTGGCAGCATGTGAGGTGTATAACGCGCATCGAATTATCGACATATCACCAAAAGCAGCTGAGATACGTTCAGATGAATGTTCAATCTTGTATATGCCAAACTGGAAATAGGCTGGTCTTAACCTATACCAGAGTTGACGTAGCGCAAACCAGATGACGTGCTCTGTATTTGGCAGCATATGTGGAGTATATGCCACATCAATATGTCGGCAAATCTAAAATAGCAGCGGTAATACGTTCAATTGAATATTAAAACTTGAATATGCTTAAAGGTAATTATATTGGATTTGACAGGACCAGAGTTTTCACAGCGTAAACAAAAGGATATGCGCTGTACTTTGCAGCAAATGTAGAGTATAAGGCGCATCGAATTGTCGGCATGTCTTCAATAGAAGCGGAGATACCTAGATTTGAATATGTAGGGCAGAATGTGCAAAACCGCAAATACACTGGATTTGACCTAGGCCGGAGTTGACGTAGCGAAATCCGAATGTCTTGC
>NW_025219986.1:1162193-1163195 GCF_014825855.1 Bombus pyrosoma | reverse complement strand
CGTTATGTAATATTACGTTACATCGTATAACGTTATGTAGTATTACGTTATAACGTATATCGTTATATGGTAATACGTTATAACGTATAACATGATATATTATTACGTTGTAACGTTTAACGTTATATAGTATTACGTTATAACGTATAGCGTTATGTAGTATTTCGCTATAACGTATATCGTTATATGGTGATACGTTCTAACGTATATCGTTATATGTTAATACGTTATAACGTATAACGTTCAGTAGTATTACGCTATAACGTATATCGTTATATGGTAATACGTTATAACGTACAACGTTATGTAGCACCACGTTATAATGTATAAGGTGATATGGAATTAATTTATAACCTATATCGTTATATAGTTATACGTTATCATGTATAACGTTATGTAGTATTACGTTATAACGTATATCGTTACGTGGTAATACGTTATAAGGTATAACGTTCAGTAGTATTATGTTATGACGTATAATGTTATGTAATATTACGCTACATCGTATAACGTTATGTAGTATTTCGTTATAACGTACATCGTTATATGGTAATACGTTATAACGTATAACGTGATATATTATAACGTCATAACGTACAACGTTATGTAGCATCACGTTAGTACGCATAACGTTATGTAGCATCACGTTAGTACGTATAACGTTATGTAGCATTACGTTATATCGTATAACTTAATATAATATTACGTTATAACGTATAACGTCATATAGAATTAGGTTATAACGTATATCGTTATATGGTAATACGTTATAACGTGTAACTTGATATATTATTACGTTGTAACGTTTAACGTTATATAGTATTACGCTATAACGTATACCGTTATGTAGTATTTCGTTATAACGTATATCGTTATATGGTAATACGTTATAACATACATCTTTACATGGCAGTAAGTTATATCGTATATCGTTATGTAGTATTACGTTATATAGTATTACGTTATAACGTATAACGTTATGTTGTATTACGTCATAACGTA
>NW_025219986.1:1160006-1161693 GCF_014825855.1 Bombus pyrosoma | reverse complement strand
AGCATAGAAAATAAATTAAAAATATACAAAACAATCATAAAACCAATCTGGACGTACGGAATACCATTAAGGGGGACAGCAGCAATGAGCCATATAAACAAAGTAGAGACAATGCAAGCTAAAATTCTTAGAACAATAGGAACGACACGCGATACGAATGCAGAAAATGCTATGTCGGATTATGAATCGATAATTGTTTTGAAATTTTTCACGCACAACTGAATTATTAACTTGCGTTATATTTACTAAATTTAGTTTTCTAGTTTACTATCCAAATTCTAGTTTATTGTAAATTTCAATGTTTATAATAAATAATTAATACTAATAAATAATGCTTTTGAATCATTTAATCTCGTGCAAAAGAATTACTATAATTTATTGCGATTTACGCTTTGAATAGTCAGTCAAAAGAGTTCAGTATAGCGAAAAAGAATTCAGTCCACAGCGATCGTCAGCGCTGTCAGCGTGCCGTCTGTACGGATGGCATAGGCTCCGTGTATTCTGCACTCTAAGGGTTAATGTGTTTATAGGCTATCTGGAAACTACAAGTAGCGAGGAGACAAACTTCATGAAAGCGTTGAAGAGCATGAAGAGTACAATGGGCTTCGAATTGTCGACGTATCTCTAATTGCGATCAACTGAATATTTCAGCCTAATTATGAAAAACTTCAACTACGCTGGACTTGACAGGGATCAGAGTTGACATAGCGCAAACCGGATATCGTGCTCTGTATTTGGCAGCATATGCGGTGAATAACGGGCATCGATTTATGGAGATATTACCAATACAAGCGGAGGTACATTCAGATCTATATTCATTCTTGAATATGCAAAACAGAAACTGCGCTGGTCTGGACCAGGCCCAGAGTTGACATAGCTCAAACAGGATGTCGTTCCACGTATTTCGCAGCATGTCGCCAGTGTAAATCGCATCGAATTATCAACATATCACCAATAGCGGCGGGGATACCTTGAATTGACTATTCAATCTGGAATATGCAACGCTGGAACTACGCTGGTCTTTTTCTACACCAGAGTTGACATAGCGGAAGCCGGGCGTCGTGCCACGAATTTCGCAGCGTACGTGGAGTATAGCGCGCACAGAATTGCAGACACATCTCGAATAGCATTGGAGATACGTTCAATTCAATATTGAAGAATGAATATGAAAACAGCAACTAGGCTGGTCTGGACCTGGACCAGACTTGACAAAGCGCAAACCGGATGTCGTGCTCCATATTTGGCAGCACATGTGGAGTATAACGCACATTCTAACACCGACAGATGACCAACAGCAGCTGATGAACATTTATTTGAATATTGAAGTCTGAGCATGCAAAAGTACAAATACGTGAGATTTGACCTACACCAGGCCTGACCTAGCGCAAACCGGATACCGTGCTCTGTATTGGCAGCATTTGTGAAGTATCACACGCATCAAAATGCCAACATATCACCAACAGCAGGGCATACATGATAAATTGAATGTTGTAGCTTGAATATGCAAAACTGCAAATACGCTGGATTTGACCTAGACCATACCTTATAACGCTTTTCAACGAGTTACTTCCGAGAGAAGAATCTTGGAGCGGCTGCGAACGTTTCGAAGCTTTTACGCGTTGCTCGCTCGCTCCGCTCGCTCGAAAAATAATAGCCTGACCCAAAACCAATCCCTATTGCGTTCTTT
>NW_025219986.1:1158500-1159506 GCF_014825855.1 Bombus pyrosoma | reverse complement strand
GAAATAGCTCTATTATTATCGAAATAATTGTTAAATTTCCTTAAAATGGACAAAAGGTTGCATTTGGCGAGCAGCCGGTATTGTTTCAACGTTAGCAAGAGCGTGCACTACATTCGTTGTGTAAAACTGTACAAAATAAGCGTTTAAACGTCGAAATATCTCTATTATTATCGAAATAATTGTTAAATTTCCTTAAAATCGACAAAAGATTGCATTTTGAGAGCTGCTGGTATTTTTTCGACATTAGGAACAGCACGCACTACATCCGTTGTGTAAAACTGTACAAAATGAGGGCTTAAACGTCGAAATATCTCTATTGTTAACGAAATAACTGTTAAATTTCCTTAAAATCTAGAAAAGATTGCATTTTGCGAGCTGTCGGTATTGTTTCAACGTTAGCAATAGCGGGCGCTACATTCGGCCTGTAAAGAGGAACGAAATGATCTCTTACACGTAAAAATATCTCTATTATTAACGAAATAACTATAAATTTCATGAAAATCGACAAAAGGTCGCGTTTTGCGAGCTGCCGGTATTTTTTCGACATTACGAACAGAACGCACTATATTCGTTGTTTAAAATTGTACAAAAAGCAAGCTTAAACGTAGAAATGTCTATATTATTACAGAAATAACTGTTAAATTTCCTTAAAATCTATTAAAGATTGCGTTTGGCGAGCAGCCGGTAGTGTTTCAACGTTAGCAAGAGCGTGCACTACATTCGTTGTGTAAAACTGCACAAAATGAGCGCTTAAACGTCGAAATATCTCTATTATTATCGAAATAATTGTTGAATTACCTTAAAATAGACAAAAGGTTGCGTTTTGCGAGCTGCCGGTATTTTTTCGACATTACGAACAGAACGCACTATATTCGTTGTGTAAAACTGTACAAAATGAGCGCTTAAACGTCAAAATATCTCTATTATTATCGAAATAATTGTTAAATTTCCTTAAAATGGACAAAAGGTTGCATTTGGCGAGCAGCCGGTATTGTTTCAACGTTAG
>NW_025219986.1:1156251-1158000 GCF_014825855.1 Bombus pyrosoma | reverse complement strand
TCAATATTCTACTCAACGTATCTCCGCTGCTACTGTTGATATGTCGATAATTCGATGCGCGTTATTCCTCACATTTACAGCCAAATATAAAGCACGTCATCCGGTTTGCGCTTTGTCAAGTCTGGTCCAAGTCAAGGCCAGCCTATTTCCAGTTTGCATATTCAAGTGTGAATATTCATCTTAACGTATCTGCGCAGCTCTTATTGTTATGTTGACATTTCGATGCGATTTTCACTCCCGACATGCTGCGAAATACGTGGGACGACATCCGGTTTGCACTGTGTCAATTCTGACCTCTGCCATATCCTACATATTTCCAGTACTGCACATTCGAACTTCAATATTCATATGAATGTTACTCCGCTGCTACTGGCGGTATGTTGATAACTTGCCGCGATTTACACTCCCGACTTGCTGACAAGTACGTGGAGCGACATCCTGTTTTCGCTACGTCAACTCGGTCCTAGGTCAAGACCAGCGAATTTCCAGTTTTGCATATTCAAGCATGAATATTCATCTGAACATATCTCCGCTGCTATCCGAGATATGGCTTAAACCCTGTGCGTGAGATATTCCATATATACTGCGAAATACGTGATATGACATCTGGTTTGTGGTATGTCAACTCTGGTCTTGGTCAAGACCGGCGTAGTTTCAGTTTTAAACATTCAAGCATGAATATTCATCTGAACATATCTACGCTGCTATTGCTGATATGTCTACAATTCTGAGCACGTTATACTTCACATATGCTGCCAAATACGTGGAACGACATCCGGTTTGCGCTACGTCAACTCTTGTCTAGGTTAAGACGAGTGTACTGCCAGTTTTTCATATTAAAGCCTGAATATTCATCAGTGCTTATCTCCGCTGCTACTGGTGATATGTCGATAATTCGATGCGCGTTGTTAACCGCATATGCTGTCAAATACAGAGGCCGACATTCAGTTTGCGCTATATCAATTCTGGGCAGTGCGAAATCCAGCGCTGTTACAGCATTGCATATTCAGTCTTGAATATTCAATAGAACGTATGGCCGCTGCTATTCGAGGTATGTGTACAATTCTGAGCGCGTTATACTACACATATGCTGCCAAATACGTGGAACGACATCCTGTTTTCGCTACGTCAACTCAGTCCTAGGTCAGGACCAGCGTATTTCCACTTTTGCATATTCAAGAATGAATATTCATCTGAACGTATCTCCGCTGCTATTCGAGAAATGTCTTCAACCCCATGCGCGGTATACTCCATATATGCTGCAAAGTACGTGGAACGACATCCGGTTTGCGTTATGTCAACTCTGGTCTAGGTCAAGACGAGCGTAGTTTCAGTTTTGCATATTCAATCATGTATATTCATCTGGCCGTACCTCCGCTACTATTGGTGATATATCGACAATACAATGCGCGTTATAGGCCACATTTGCCGCCAAATACAGAGCACGACATCCGGTTTGAGCTATTTCAACTCTGGGCAATGCCAAAAAAATCATATTTGCAGTTATGTATATTCAATCTTGTATATTCATCTGAACGTATCCCCGCTGATATTGGTGATATGCCGATAATTCGATGCGCGTTATACACCACATACGTTGCCAAATAGAGGGCACGACATCCTATCTGAGCTACCTTAACCTTCGGCGCTATCAAATCCAGCGTATTTGCAGTATTGAATATTCGTGATTCAATATTCATCCGAACGTATCTCCGCTGCTATTGGTGATATGTCGGTAATTTGATGAGC
>NW_025219986.1:1154427-1155751 GCF_014825855.1 Bombus pyrosoma | reverse complement strand
GATATGCGGATAATTCGATGCGCTTTATACTCCCCATATGATGCGAAATACGTGGAGCTACATCCGATTTGCACTCTGTCAAATCTGACCACTGAAGAATCCAGCGCATTTGCAGCTTTGCATATTCAGGCTTGAATATTCAATAGAACGTATCTCCGCTGCTATCCGATATGTAACTACAATTCTGAGCACGTTATACACCCCATATGCTGCCAAATACAGAGCACGACATTCGGTTTGCGCTACGGCAAATCTGAGCATTGCGAAATCCAGCGTAATTGTACGTTTGTATATTCATGCTTCAATATTCAATTAACCGTGTATTTGCAGCGATACGACATATGTTGGTAACTCGATGCGCGTGGTGCTTCACAAATGCTGACAAACACAGAGCACGACATCCGGTTTGCGCTACGTCAACTCTGGTCAGGGTTAAGACCAGCGTATTACTAGTTTAGCATATTAAAGCATTAATATTCATCTGGACGTACCTCCGCTACTATTGGTGATATGTCGACAATTCAATGAGCATTATAGCCCACATTTGGCGGCAAATACAGAGCAAGACATTCGGTTTGAGCTATGTCAAGTCTGGTCTAGGTCAAATTCTGTGTATTTGCAGTTTTGCATATTTCTGCTACAATATTCAATTGATCATGTATCCCCTGCTATTGGTAATATGTTGGCATTTCGATGCGCGCAAAACTTCACAAATGCTGCCTATACGGAGTACGGTAGCCGGATTGAGCTAGGTCAGGCCTGGTCTAGGTCAAATCCCGCGTATTTGTACTTTTGCATATTCAGACTTCAATATTCAAATGAATGTTGATCAGCAGCTATTGGTCATCTGTCGGCGTCAGAATGCGCCTTCTTCTCCACATATGCTACAAATACAGAGCACGACATCCGGTTTGAGCTATATCAACTCCGGGAAATGCCAAACCCAGCGTGTTTCCAATTTTGTATATACAAGCTCTATATTCATCCGAACATATCTCCGCTGCTATTAGTGATATGTCGACAATTCTATACGCGTTATACACCACATACGTTGCCTAATAATGGGCATGACATCCTGTTTCTCCGACCTTAACCGTCGGCGCTATCAAATCCAGCGTATTTGCATTTTGCATATTCGGGATTCAATATTCAATTCAACGGATCTCCGCTGCTATAGTTGATATGTTGATAACTCGATGCGAGTTATCCCCCATTATGCTGCGAAATGCACGGAGCGAAATCCGAACTGCGCTACACCAACTCTGGGTATTGCCATATCCAGCTTGTTTGCAATTTTGCATAAGCGCGCTTCAATATTCAGTTG
>NW_025219986.1:1152210-1153927 GCF_014825855.1 Bombus pyrosoma | reverse complement strand
TTCAAACTTAAATATGCAAAACTGGATCTACGCTGGTCTTAACCTAGATCAGAGCTAACAGAGTGCAAACCGGATGTCGTGTTCTGTATTTGGCAGCAAATGTGGAGTATATGGCACATCGATTTGTCGGCAAACCTAAAATAGCAGCGGTAATACGCTCAATTGAATATTAAAGCTTGAATATGCTTAAATGTAATTCGGTTGAATTTGACCAGGACCAGAATTTGCAGAGCGTAAACAAGAGGATGTGCGCTGTACTTTGCAGCAAATGTGATGTATAAGGCGCATCGAATTGTCGACATATCTTCAATAGAAGCGGAGATACCTTGATTTGAATAATTAGGACAGAATGTGCAAAACAGCAAATACTCTGGTCTTGTCCTGGACCAGACTTGACAAAGCGCAAACCGGATGTCGTGCTCCGTATTGGGCAGCATGTGGGGTTAGGTATAACGTGCATCGAAATGCCGAGATATGACCAACAACAGCCGAGAAACGTTCAATTCGATATTCAAGCTTAAACATTGCAAAACTGGAACTACGCTGGTCTTCACCCAGACCAGATTTGACGCAGCGAAATCCGAATGTCGTGTTCTCTGTTTGGCAGCATATGTGGAGTATAACAAGCACCGTAGTATCGACATCTCACCAATAGCAGCGGAGATACTTTCAGATGAATATTCTAGCTTGAATATACAAAACTGCAAATACGATCGTCTTTACCTAGACCAGAGTTGACGTAGCGGAAGCCGGATGTCGTTCCGGGCATTTCGCAGCGTATGTGGAGTATAACGCGCACAGATTTGTAGACATATCTCGAATAGCAGTGGAGATACGTTCAATTGAATATTGAAGCTTTAATATTAAACAGCAATTACACTGGTCTGGACCTAGGCCAGAGTTGACATAGCGCAAACCGGATGTCGTGCTGTGTGCTTGGTAGCATTTGTGAAGTATCACGCGCATCGAAGTGCCAACATATCAATAATAGCAGCAGATACATGATCAATTGTACATTGTAGCATGAATGTACAAAACTGCAAATACGCTGGATTTGACCTAGACCAGAGTTGACATAGTGCAAACCGTTCCAGGTATTTCGCAGCTTATATGGAATATAACGCGCACAGGTTTGAAGTCATGTCTCGGATAGCTGCGGAGATACGTTCAAATGAATATTCAAGCTTGAATATGCAAAACTGGAAATACGCTGCTCTGAAGCTAGACCAGAGTTGACATAGCGCAAACCGGACATCGTACCACGTATTTGGCAGAATATGTGAAGTATAACGCGCTCAGAATTGTAGACATATCAGCAATAGCAGTGTAGATATGTTCAGATGAATATTCATGCTTGAATGTGCAGAACTGAAACTACGCTGGTCTTGACCAAGACCAGAGTTGACATACCGCAAACCGGATGTCGTACCACGTATTTCGCAGTATATATGGAATATAACGCGCACAGGGTTTAAGCCATATCTCGGATATCAGCGGAGATATGTTCAGATGAATATCCATGCTTGAATATGCAAAACTGGAAATACGCTGGTCTTGACCTAGACCAGAGTTGACATAGCGCAAATCGGATGTCGTGCTCTATATTTGGCAGCAAATGTGGTCTACAACGCTCATCGAAATACCGACATATGACCAATAGCAGATTAGAAACTTTCAATTGAACATTGAAGCGCGCTTATGCAAAATTGCAAACAAG
>NW_025219986.1:1148413-1151710 GCF_014825855.1 Bombus pyrosoma | reverse complement strand
TCGTTATAAGGTATAAAGTTGTATAGTACTACGTTATAACGTATAATGTTATATAGTGATACGTTATAACGTATAACGTTATGTAGTATTATGTTATAACGTAGAACGTTATATAGTGTTACGTTATAACGTATAACGTTACGTAGTATTACGTTATAACGTATAACGCTTTGTAGTATTACGTTATAACGTATAACGTCATGTAGTATAATGATATAACGTATATCGTTATGTAGTATTACGTTAAAACGTATAACGTTATGTAGTATAATGATATAACGTATAATGTTAGGTAGTATTACGTTCTAACGTATAATGTTATGTAGTGTTGCGTTACAACGTATATCGTTATGTAGTATTACGTTAAAACGTATAACGTTATGTAGTATTATGTTATAACGTAGAACGTTATATAGTGTTACGTTACAACGTATATCGTTATGTAGTATTACGTTAAAACGTAATACGTTATGTAGTATTATGTTATAACGTAGAACGTTATATAGTGTTACGTTACAACGTATATCGTTATGTAGTATTACGTTAAAACGTAATACGTTATGTAGTATTATGTTATAACGTAGAACGTTATATAGTGTTACGTTATAACGTATAACGTTATGTAGTATTACGTTATAACGTATAAGGATATGTAATATTACGTTATAACGTATAACGTTATGTAGTATTACGTTATAACGTATAAGGTAATGTATTATTACGTTATAACGTATAACGTTATGTAGTATTATGTTATAACGTAGAACGTTATATAGTGCTACGTTACAACGTATATCGTTATGTAGTATTACGTAAAAACGTATAACGTTATGTAGTGTTACGTTACAACGTATAACGTTATATAGTGTTACGTTATAACGTATAACGTTATGTAGTATTACGTTATAACGTATAAGGTTATGTAATATTACGTTATAACGTATAACGTTATGTAGTATTACTTTATAACGTACAACGTTATGTAGTATTATGTTATAACGTAGAACGTTATATAGTGTTACGTTATAACGTATAAAGTTATGTAGTATTACGTTATAACGTATAACGCTTTGTAGTATTACGCTATAACGTATAACGTTATGTAGTATTACGTTATAACGTATAACGTCATGTAGTTTACCGTTACAAGATATAAAGTTATATAGTATTACGTTATAACGTATAACGTTATGTAGTATTATGTTATAACGTAGAACGTTATATAGTGATACGTTATAATGTATAACGTTATGTAGTATTACGTTATAACGTATAAGGTTATGTAGCATATCGTTATAAGGTATAAAGTTGTATAGTACTACGTTATAACGTATAACGATTTATAGTGATACGTTATAACGTATAACGTTATGTAGTATTATGTTATAACGTAGAACGTTATATAGTGTTACGTTATAACGTATAACGTTATATAGTGTTACGTTATAACGTATAACGTTATGTAGTATTACGTTATAACGTATAACGTTATGTAGTATTACGTTATAACGTATAACGCTTTGTAGTATTACGCTATAACGTATAACGTTATGTAGTATTACGTTATAACGTATAACGTCATGTAGTTTACCGTTACAGGATATAAAGTTATATAGTATTACGTTATAACGTATAACGTTATGTAGTATTATGTTATAACGTAGAACGTTATATAGTGATACGTTATAACGTATAACGTTATGTAGTATTACGTTATAACGTATAAGGTTATGTAGCATATCGTTATAAGGTATAAAGTTGTATAGTACTACGTTATAACGTATAACGATTTATAGTGATACGTTATAACGTATAACGTTATGTAGTATTATGTTATAACGTAGAACGTTATATAGTGTTACGTTGTAACGTATAACGTTTTATAGTGTTACGTTATAACGTATAACGTTATGTAGTATTACGTTATAACGTATAACGTTATGTAGTATTACGTTATAACGTATAAGGTTATGTAGCATATCGTTATAAGGTATAAAGTTGTATAGTACTACGTTATAACGTATAACGATTTATAGTGATACGTTATAACGTATAACGTTATGTAGTATTATGTTATAACGTAGAACGTTATATAGTGTTACGTTATAACGTATAACGTTATATAGTATTACCTTTCAACGTATAAGGTTATATAGTATTACGTTAAAACGTGTTACGTTATGTAATATTACGTTATAACTTATAACGTTATGTAATATTACGTTATAGCTTATAACGTTATGTAGTATAATGATATAACGTATAATGTTAGGTAGTATTACCTTATAACGTATAACGTTATATAGTATTACGTTATAACGTATAACGTTATGTAGTATATCGTTACAAGGTTTAAAATTATATAGTATTATGTTATAACGTATAACGTTATGTAGTATAATGATATAGCGTGTAATGTTAGGTAGTATTGCGTTATAACGTATAACGTTATATAGTATTACGTTATAACGAATAACGTTATATACTCTTACGTTTCAGCGCACAACGCTTTAAAGTATTACGTTACACCGTATAACGTTATACAATATTACCTTATAACGTATAACGTTATATATTATTACGGTATAACGTATATCGTTATGTAGTATTACGTTAAAACGTATAACGTTATGTAGCATAATGATATAACGTATAATGTTAGGTAGTATAACGTTACAAGTTATAACGTTATGTACTATTACTTTATAACATATAAATATATGTAGTGTTACGATATAACATATGACGTTATGTAGTATAATGTTATAACGTGTAGCGTTATGCATTGTTACGATACAACGTACAACGTTATATAGTATTGCGTTATAACGTATAACGATATATAGTATTACGGCATAACGTATAACTTTGTATAGCATTACGTTACAACGTATAACGTTATATAGTATTACGTTATAACGTATAACGTTATGTAGTATTACGCTATAACGTATAACGTTATATATTATTACGTTATAACGTATAACGTTATGTAGTATTACGTTATAACTTATAAAGTTATGTAGTATATCGTTATAAGGTATAAAGTTATATAGTATTACGTTATAACCTATAACGCTTTGTAGTATTACGTTATGACGTATAACGTTATGTAGTATAATGATATAACGTATAATGTTAGGTAGTATTACGTTATATCGCATAACGTTATATAGTGTTACGTTACAACGTATATCGTTATGTAGTATTACGTTAAAACGTATAACGTTATGTAGTATTATGTTATAACGTAGAACGTTATATAGTGTTACGTTACAACGTATATCGTTATGTAGT
>NW_025219986.1:1146683-1147913 GCF_014825855.1 Bombus pyrosoma | reverse complement strand
ATACGTTATAACGTATAACCATATGTAGCATTACGTTATGACGTATAACGTTGTGTAGTATTACGTTATAACGTATAACGATATATGGTAATACATTATAACGTATACCGTTACGTAGCTTTACGATATAACGTATGACGTTAAGTGGCTTTACGATATAACGTATAACGTTATGTAGCATTACGATATAATGTATAACTTTATGTAGCATTACGATATAACGTATAACGTTATGTAGCCTTACGATATAACGTATAACGTTATGTAGCAATACGATATAACGTATAACGTTTTGTAGTATTACGTTATATCATATAACGTTATATGGTAATACGTTATAACGTATAACGTTATGTAGTAATACGATATTACGTATAACGTTATGTAGCTTTACGATATAACGTATAACGTTATGTAGTATTACGATATATCGTTTAATCTTATGTGGTATTACGATATATCGCATAACGTTATGTAGTATTGCGATATAACGTATAACGTTATGTATCATTACCTTATAACGTATAAGGTTCTGTAGCATTGCGATATAACGTATAACGTTATGTAGTATTACGTTGTAACTTATAACGTTGTGTAGTTTTACGTTATAACGTATAACGTTATATGGCAATACGTTATAACGTATAACCATATGTAGCATTACGTTATGACGTATAACGTTGTGTAGTATTACGTTATAACGAATAACGTTATATGGTAATACATTATAACGTATACAGTTACGTAGCTTTACGATATAACGTATGACGTTATGTAGTATTACGATATAGCGTGTAACGTTATGTAGCATTACGATGTAACGTATAACGTTATGCAGCATTACGTTAGAACGTATAACATTATATAGCTTTACGTTATAACGTATAACGTTATGTAGCTTTACGATATAACGTATATCGTTATGGAGCTTTACGATATAACGAATAACGTGATGTAGCATTACGTTATTTTGTATAACGTTATGTAGTATTACATTATAACGTATAACGTTACGTAGCATTGCCTTCTATCGTATAAGGTTAAGTAGCATTAGGTTATAACGTATAACGTTATGCAGCATTACTTTATACCGTATAACGGTATGTAGTATTACGATGTTACGTATAACGTTATGTAGCTTTACGATATAACGTATAACGTTATGTAGTATTACGATATATCGTTTAACGTTATGTAGTATTACGATATATCGCATAACGTTATGTAGTA
>NW_025219986.1:1144842-1146183 GCF_014825855.1 Bombus pyrosoma | reverse complement strand
CTATAATGCGCTCGGAATTATCGACACCTCTTCAATAGGGGCGAAGATACGTTGATTTGAATATTTAAGACAGAATGTGTAAAACTGTAACTACGCTGGTCTTGAGCTTGACCAGAGTTGACGTAGGGCAAGCAGGATGTCGTTCCACGTATTCCGCAGCATGTCGGGAGTGTAAATCGCGGCAAGTTATCAACGTATCTCCAATAGCAGCCGAGATACTTTCAGATGAATATTGAAGCCCGAAGGTGCAATACTGCAAATCCGCAGGATTTGGCAGTGGTCAGATTTGACAGAGTGCAAACGCGATGTCGCTCCACGTATTTGGCAGCATATGTGAAGTATAACGCGCATTGAATTGTAGACATATCACCAATAGCAGCGTAGATATGTTCAGATGAATATTCAGGCATGAATATGCAAAACTGAAGATACGCTGGTCTTTATCTATACCGGAGTTGGCATAGCGGAAACCGGATGCCGTTCCACGTATTTCCCAGCTTATATGGAATATAACGCGCACAGGGTTGAAGACATGTCTCGAACAGCAGCGAAGATACATTCAGATCAATATCTATGTTTGAATATGCAAAACTCTAACTATGCTGGTTTTGACTTTGACCAGAGTTAACGCAGCACAAACTGGATGTCGTGCTCTGCAATCGGCAAGAAATGGAGAGCATAAAGCGCATCAAATTATCGACATATCACCAATAGCCGCTGAGATACCTTGAATTGAATATTCAAATTTGAATATACAAAACTGGAAATACGCTGGTTTTGATAGCACCGATGGTTAAGGTAGGACAAACAGGATGTCATGCACTCAATTTGGCAACGTATGTGGTGTATACCGCCCATCGAATTATCGGCATATCACCAATATTAGCGGAGGTACGTTCAGATGAATATTCATGCTTGAATATGCAAAACTGGAAATGCGCTGGTCTAGACCTACACCAGAGTTGACATAGCGCAAATCGGATGTCGTGCTCTATATTTGGCAGCAACTGTGGTCTAGAACGCTCATCGGAATACCGACATATGACCAATAGCAGATTAGAAACTTTCAATTGAATATTGAAGCGCGCTTATGCAAAATTGCAAACAAGCTGGATATGGCAATACCCAGAGTTGGTGTAGCCCAGTTCGGATTTCGCTCCGTGCATTTCGCAGCATAATGGGGGATAACTCGCATCGAATTATCAACATATCAACTATAGCAACGGAGATACGTTGAGTTGAATATTGAAACCCTAATATGCAAAGCTGCAAATACGCTGGATTTGATAGCGCCGAAGGTTAAGGAAGGACAAACAGGATGTCATGCCCTTTATTAGGCAG
>NW_025219986.1:1143065-1144342 GCF_014825855.1 Bombus pyrosoma | reverse complement strand
CAAACCGGATGCCGTGCTCTGTATTTGGCAGCATTACAGGTGAATAACGCGCATCGAACCATCGAGATATCACCAGTAGCAGCGGAGATAAATACAGATGAATATTCGTGCTTTAATATGAAAAACTGGCAGTACACTCGTCTTAACCTAGACAAGAGTTGACGTAGCGTAAACCAGGTGTCGTGCTCTGTATTTGGCACCATATGTGGAGTATAACGCGCATCGAATTATCGACATATCACCAATAGCAGTGGAGATATGTTCAGATGAATACTCATGCTTGAATATGCAAAACTGAAACTACGCTGGTCTTGAGCTAGACCAGATTTGACATAGCGCAAACCGGATATCGTCCACGTATTAACAGAATGGCGAGAGTGTAAATCGCGGCAAGTTATCCACATATCGCCAATAGCTGCGGAGACACTTTCAAATGAATATTGAACTCCGAATGTGCAATACTGCAAATACGCAGGATTCTTCACTGGTCAGATTTGACAGAGTGCAAAACGGATGTAGCTCCACGTATTTCGCATCATATGGGGAGTATAAAGCGCATCGAATTTTCCGCATACCACCAATATCAGCGGGGATACGTTCAGATGAATGTACACGCTTGAATATGCAAAACTGGAAATACGCTGGTCTTGGCCTAGACCAGAGTTGACATAGCGGAAACAAGATGTCGCTCGACATATTTGGCAGCAAGACGGGAGTGTAAATCGCGGCAAATTTTCAACATATCGCCAATAGCAGCGGAGATACGTTGATATGAATATTGAAGCCCGAATGTGCAATACTGGAAGTACGTAGGATTTGGCAGTGGTCAGATTTGACACAGTGCAAAACAGATGTCGCTCCACGTATTTGGCAGCATATGTGGAGTATAAAACGCATCGGATTATCCGACTATCACCACTATCAGCGGGGATACGTTCAGATGAATATTCAAGCTTGAATATGCAAAACTGGAAATACGCTGCTCTGAACCTAGACCAGAGTTGACATAGCGCAAACCGGATATTGTGCAATGTATTGGGCAGCATATGTGGAATATAACGGGAATTGAATTGTAGAGATATCACCAATAGCAGCGGAGATACCGTCAGATGAATATTCATGCTTGAATATGCAATACTGGAAATACGCTGGTCTTGACCTAGACAAGACTTGACATAGCGCAAACCGAATGTCGTTCCACGTATTTGGAGGAATGTCGGGAGTGTAAATCGCGACAAATTATCAACACATCGCCAATAGCAGCGGAGATACGTTCA
>NW_025219986.1:1140899-1142565 GCF_014825855.1 Bombus pyrosoma | reverse complement strand
GCAAAAGTGCAACTACGCTGAATTTTGAAGAGCCCAGAATTGACATAGCGCACACTGGATGCCGTGTTCCGTATTTGGCAGCATATCAGGCGGATAACGCGCATCGAAATATCAACATAACAATAATAGCTGCGCAGATACGTTCAGATGAATATTCACACTTGAATATGCAAAGCTGGAAATAAGCTGGTCTTGACCTAGACCAGAGTTGACATAGCGCAAACCGGATGTCGTATCACGTATTTGGCGGCACATGTGGAGTATAACACGCATCGAATTATCGACATATCACCAATAGCAGTGGAGATATGTTCAGATGAATACTCATGATTGAATATGAAAAACTGAAACTACGCTGGTCTTGACCTGGACCGGAGTTGACATAGCGCAAACTGGATGTCATTCCACGTATTTCGCAACACATATGGAGTATACCGCGCATTGGAATGCCGACATATGACGAATAGCAGCTGAGGTACGTCCTATTGAATGTTGTAGTCTGAATATGTAAAAGTGCAGATACAAAGGATTTGACATAGAGCAGACTTGAAATAGCGCAAACCGAAATTCGTGTTCTGTATTTGGCGGCAAATGTGGCCTATAAGGCACATTGAATTGTCGACCTATCACCAATAGTAGCGAAGGTACGTCCAAATGAATATTAAAGCTTTAATAAACAAAACAGGTAATACGCTGGTCTTAACGCTGACCAGAGCTGACGTAGCGCAAACCGTATGTCGTGATCTGTGTTTGGCAGCCTTTGTGAACTATCACGCGCATCGAAATGCCAACATATCACCAATAGCAGGGGATACATGATCAATTGAATATTGTAGCATGAATATGCAAAACTGCAAATACACAGGATTTAGCCTAGACCAAAGTTGTCATGGAGCAGACCGGATGTCGTGCTCTGTATTTGGCGGCAAATGTGGCCTATAATGCGCAGTGCATTGTCGACATATCACCAATAGTAGCGGAGGTACGACCAGATGAATATTCTACCTTGGATATGCAAAACTGGTAATCGGCTGGTCTTAAACCATACAAGAGGTGACGTAGCGCAACCCGAATGTCGTGCTCTGTATTGGCAGCATCTGGGGAGTATGACGCGCGTCCTAATGCCGACAGATGACCAATAGCAGCAGAGGAATATTCATTTGAATATTGAAGTCTGGATATGCAAAGGTACAAATACGCTGGATCCGACCTAGAACAGGCCTGACTTAGCGCAAACCGGATACCGTGCTCTGTATTGGCAACATATGAGGCGTATAACGCGCATCGAATCATCGACATATCACCAAAAGCGGAGGAGATACGTTCAAATGAATATTCAATCTTGAATATGCAAAACTGCAAATACTCTGCGTTTGACCTTGACTAGAGTTGACGTAGCGCAAGCCGGATGTCGAGCTCCGTATTAGGCAGCATATGGGGAGTACAACGCGCGTCGAAATGCCGAGGTATGACCAATAACAGCTGAGAAACTTGCAATTTAATATTCAAGCTTAAATATGCAAAACTGGAAATTCGATGGTCTTGACCTAGACCAGACTTGACGTAGCGAAATCCGAATGTCGTGCACTCTATTTGGCAGCATATGTGGTGTATAACGTGCACCGAATTATCGACATGTCACCAGTAGCAGCGGGGATACTTTCAG
>NW_025219986.1:1139035-1140399 GCF_014825855.1 Bombus pyrosoma | reverse complement strand
CAGAAGGTGTAAAACTGCAAATCCGCCCGACTTGACAGGAACCAGAGTCGACGTAGCGCAAACCGGATGCCGTGCTCTGTATTTGGCAGCATTACAGGTGAATAACGCGCATCGAACCATCGAGATATCACCAATAGCAGCGGAGATAAATTCAGATGAATATTCGTGCTTGAATATGCAAAATTGGAACAACGCTGGTTTTGACCTAGGACAGACTTGACGTAGCGAAAACACGATGTCGTCCCACGCATTTCGCAGTATGCCGGGAGTGAAAATCGCGTCGAATTATCAACATAACAGTAATAGCTGCGCAGACATGTTCAGATGAATATTCATACTTTAATATGCAAAACTGGAAATACGCTGGTCTTAAACCATACCAGAGTTGACGTAGCACAAACCGAATGTCATGCTCCTTATTGGCAGCATATGGAGAGCATGGCGTGGAGTATAACGCGCCCAGATTTGTAGACATATCTCGAATAGCAGTGGAGATACTTTAAAATGAATATTGAAGACCGAATGTGCAAAATTGTGAATACACTGGGTTTGGCATTTCCCAGAGCTGACGTAGCTGAAACCTGATGTTATCCTCAATATTTGGCAGCATATGTCGTGTACAACGTGCATTGAATTATCGACATATCACCAGTAGCAGTGGAGATACGTTCAGATGAATATACAAACTTGAATATACAAAACTGCAAATACGATGCGTCTGGCATTTCCCAGAGTTGATATAGCTCAAACCGGATGTTGTGGTTTGTATTTCGCAGCATATGTGGTGTATAACGCGCATCGAATTATCGACATATCACCATTAGCGGCTCAGACACCTTGAATTGAATATTCAAACTTAAATATGCAAAACTGGATCTGCGCAGGTCTTAACCTAGATCAGAGCTAACAGAGTGCAAACCGGATGTCGTGTTCTGTATTTGGCAGCAAATGTGGAGTATAACCCGCATAGAATTATCGACATATCACCAATAGCAGCGGAGATATGTTCAGATGAATACTCATGATTGAATATTCAAAACTGAAACTACGCTGGTCTTGACCTAGACAAGACTTGACATAGTGCAAACCGAATGTCGTTCCACGTATTTGGCGGAATGTCGGGAATGTAAATCGCGACAAATTATCAACACATCGCCAATAGCAACGGAGATACGTTCAGATGAATATTCATGCTTGAATATGCAAAACTGGAAATACGCTGCTCTGAACCTGGACCAGAGTTGACATAGCGGAAACCGGATATCGTACCACGTATTTGGCAGCATATGGGGAGTATAAAGCGCATGGAATTATCCTCATATCACCAATATCAGCGGAGACACGTTCAGATGAATATTCATGCT
>NW_025219986.1:1137496-1138535 GCF_014825855.1 Bombus pyrosoma | reverse complement strand
CATATCTACGCTGCTATTGGTGATATGTCTACAATTCAATGCGTGTCATACTTCACATATGCTGCCAAATACTGGGCGCGACGTCCGGTTTGCGCTACGTCAACTCTGGTCTAGGTTCAGAGCAGCGTATTTCCAGTTTTGCATAGTCAAACTTGAATATTCATCTGAACGTATCTCCGCTGCTATTAGAGATATGTCTTCAACCCTGCGCGCATTATACTCCATATATGCTGCGTAATACGTGGAATGACATCCGGTTTGCGCTATGTCAACTCTTGTGAATGTTAAGACGAACGTGTTTCCAGTTTTGCATATTCAAGCCTGTATATTCATCTGAACATATCTACGCTGCTATTGGTGATATGTCTACCACTCAATGCGCGTTATATTTCACATGTGCTGCCAAATACTGCGCGCGACATCCGGTTTGCGCTATTTCAACTCTGGTCAAGGTTCAGAGCAGCGTATTTCCAGTTTTGCATATTCAAGCCTGAATATTCATCTGAACGTATCCCCGCTGATATTGGTGACATGAGGATAATTCCATGCGCCTTATACTCCCCATATGCTGCCAAATACGTGGTACGATATCCGGTTTCCGCTATGTCAACTGTGGTCTAGGTTCAGAGCACCATATTTCCTGTTTTGCATATTCAAGCATGAATATTCATCTGAACGTATCTCCGCTGACATTGGTGATATACGGACAATTCGATGCGCGTTATTCACCTGAAATGCTCCCAAATACAGAGCACGACATCTAGTTTGCGCTATATCAATTCTGGGCTATGCAAAATTCTGCGTAGCTACATTTTTGCATATTAATGCTTCAATATTCATTTGATTGTGTATTTGTTGCGATTCGAGATATGTCTAAAATTCGATGCGCGTTATTCACCTGATATGCTTCCAAATACAGAGTACGGCATCCGGTTTGCGCTATGTCAGCTCTGGGCATTGCGAAATCCAGCGTATTTACACTTTTGCATATTCATGCTTCAATATTCAATTGATCGTATATTTGTTGCGATTCGAGATA
>NW_025219986.1:1135585-1136996 GCF_014825855.1 Bombus pyrosoma | reverse complement strand
GTGAAGTCTGAATATGCAATAGTACAAATACGCGGGATTTGACCTAAACCAGGCCTGACCTTGCACAATCCGCATACCGTGCTCTGTATTGGCAGCATTTTTGAAGTGTCACGTGCACTGAATTGTCGACCTATTACCAATAGTAGCAGAGGTACGTCCAGATGAATATTAAAGCTTTAATATGCCAAACTGGTAATTCGCTGAACTTAACTCTGGCCACAGTTGACGAAGCGCAGACCGGATGTCGTGCTCTGTATTTGCAGCATATGTGGAGTATAACGCGCAACGAATAAACCACATATCACCAGTATCAGCAGAGATACCTTCAATGAAATAGTCAAGCCTGAATGAGCGGAACAGTAATTACATTGGATTTGACCCGAATAGGAGCTGACACAGCGAAAAGAGCAGGTTGAGCGCTGTATTTGGCTGCAAATGTGAAGTATAACGCGCATCGAATTATCGACATATCACCAATATCAGCGGGAATACGTTCAGATGAGTATTGAAGACCGAATAGGCAATAGTGCAAATACACAGGATTAGACCTATATCAGGCTGCACATAGCGCTAAGTGGATGTTGTGCGCTGTATTTGGCATAATCTGTATAACGCACATCGAATTATCTACATATCACCAATAGCAGCGGAGACACGTTCAGATGAACATTCATACTTGAATATGCAAAACTGGAAATACGCTGGTCTTGACCTGGACCGCAGTTGACATAGCGCAAACCGGATGTCGCTCCACGTATTTGGCAGCAAGTCGGGAGTGTAAATTGCGGCAAATTATCACCATATCGCCAATAGCAGCGGAGATACGTTCATATGAATATTGAAGCCCGAATGTGCAGTACTGGAAATACGTATGATTTGGCAGAGGTCAGATTTGACACAGTGCAAACCGGATGTCGTTCCACGTATTTCGCAGCATGTCGGGAGTGAAAATCGCATCGAAATATCAACATAACAATAATAGCTCCGCAGATACGTTAGGATGAATATTCACACTTGAATATGCAAACTGGAAATAGGCTGGTCTTGACCTGTACCAGACTTGACAAAGCGCAAACCGGATGTCGTGCTTTATATTTGGCTGTAAATGTGAGGAATAACGCGCATCGATTTATCGACATATCAACAGTAGCAGCGGAGATACGTTGAGTTGAATATTGAAACCCTAAAATGCAAAGCTGCAAATACGCTGGGTTTGATAGCGCCGAAGGTTAAGGTAGGACCCCCGGTATGGGCGGGAGATCTGATGGCGAGACGCCGCAGCACCCTGCTTCTCAGGTGGCTGCACAGGGTAACCGCCATCAGAATCGTCAGAGGATACCGAACAGTGTCGTACGCGTCGGCGACCGTACTGGCCGCATCCCCGCCGTGGGAACTCCGGGCGCTGATACTC
>NW_025219986.1:1134065-1135085 GCF_014825855.1 Bombus pyrosoma | reverse complement strand
GTATTTGCAGTTTTGCATATTCGGTATTCGATATTCAATTCAACGGATCGCCGCTGCCATTGATGATATGTCGACATCTCGATACGCTTTTCACAACACATTTGCTGCTAAATACAGAGCACAACAATAGGTTTGCGCCTCGTCATCTCTGATCTAGGTCAAATCCGGCGTATTTGTACTTTTGCATATTCAGACTTCAATATTCAAATGAATGATCATCAGCTGCTATTGGTCATATGTCGGCGTCAGAATGCGCGTTACACTCCACCTATGCTGCCAAATACGTGGAGCGACATCTGGCTTGCGGTATGCCAACTCTGGTCTAGGTCAAGACCAGCGTATTTCCAGTATTGCATATTCAAGCATGTATGTTCATCTGACCGTATCTCCGCTGCTATTGGTGATATGTCGACAATTCTATGCCCGTTATACACCACATACGCTGCCTAATAAAGGGCATGACATCCTGTTTGTCCTACCTTAACCTTCGGCGCTATCAAATCCAACGTATTTGCAGCTTTGCATTTTAGGGTTTCAATATTCAACTCAACGTATCTCCGCTGCAACTGTTGATATGTCGATAATTCGATGTGCGTTATTCCTCACATTTACAGCCAAATATAAAGCACGACATCCGGTTTGCGCTTTGTCAAGTCTGGTCGAGGTCAAGACCGGCCTATTTCCAGTTTGCATATTCAAGTGAGAATATTCATCTTAACGTATCTGCGCAGCTCTTATTGTTATGTTGACATTTCGATGCGATTTTCACTCCCGACATGCTGCGAAATACGTGGAACGACATCCGGTTTGCACTGTGTCATATCTGACCTCTGCCAAATCCTACATATTTCCAGTACTGCACATTCGGGCTTCAATATTCATATGAACGTATCTCCGCTGCTATTGGCGATATGGTGATAATTTGCCGCGATTTATACTCCCGACTTGCTGCCAAATACGTGGAGCGACATCCTGTTTTCGCTATGTCAACTCGGTCCTAGGTCAAGACCAGCGAATTTC
>NW_025219986.1:1132516-1133565 GCF_014825855.1 Bombus pyrosoma | reverse complement strand
TACTCCACATATGCTGCCAAACAGAGAACACGACATTCGGATTTCGCTGCGACAAATCTGGTCTGGGTGAAGCCCAGCGTAGTTCCAGTTTTGCAATGTTTAAGATTGAATATGGAATTGGACGTTTCTCAGCTGTTATTGGTCATATCTCGGCATTTCGATGCACGTTATACCTAACCCCACATGCTGCCCAATACGGTGCACGACATCCGGTTTGCGCTATGTCAACTCTGGTCTCGGTCAAGACCAGCGTATTTCCACGTATGCATATTCAAGCTTGAATATTCATATGAACGTATCATCGCTGATATCGGTGATATGCGGATAATTCGATGCGCTTCATACTCCCCATATGATGCGAAACACGTGGAGCGACTTCCGGTTTGCACTGTGTCAAATCTGACCACTGCCAAATCCTGCGTATTTCCAGTAATGCACATTCGAGCTTCAATATTCGTATGAACGTTTCTCCGCTGCTATTGGCGGTATGTTGATAATTTTCCGCGATTTACACTCTCGACATTCTGCCAAATACGTGGAATGATATCCAGTTTGTGCTATGTCAACTATGGTCCAGGTCAAGACCAGCGTATTTTCAGTTTTGCATATTCAATCATGAGTATCCATCGAACATATCTACGCTGCTATTGGTGATATGTCTACAATTCAATGCGTGTCATATTTCACATATGCTGCCAAATACTGCGCGCGACGTCCGGTTTGCGCTACGTCAACTCTGGTCTAGGTTCAGAGCAGCGTATTTCCAGTTTTGCATAGTCAAACTTGAATATTCATCTGAACGTATCTCCGCTGCTATTAGAGATATGTCTTCAACCCTGCGCGCATTATGCTCCATATATGCTGCGTAATACGTGGAATGACATCCGGTTTGCGCTATGTCAACTCTTGTGAAGGTTAAGACGAACGTGTTTCCAGTTTTGCATATTCAAGCCTGTATATTCATCTGAACATATCTACGCTGCTATTGGTGATATGTCTACCACTCAATGCGCGTTATACTTCACATGTGCTGCCAAATACTGCGCGCG
>NW_025219986.1:1130006-1132016 GCF_014825855.1 Bombus pyrosoma | reverse complement strand
GCAGTTGCAGCATTGCATATTCAGGCTTAAATATTCAATAGAACGTATCTCCGCTACTTTTGGTGATATGTCGATAATTAGATGCGCTTTACACAACATATTTGCTGCCAAATACAGAGCACAACAATCGGTTTGCGCCTCGTCATATCTGGTCTAGATAAAGACCAGCGTAGTCCCAGCGTTGCATAATCCAGATTGAGTATTCAATTCAAGGTATCTCAGCGGCTATTGGTGATATGTCGATAATTTGATGCGCTTTATGCTCTCCATTTCTTACCGATTGCAGAGCACGACATCCAGTTTGTGCTGCGTCAACTCTGGTCAAAGTCAAGACCAGCATATTTAGAGTTTAGCATATTCAAACATAGATATTGATCTGAATGTATCTTTGCTGCTGTTCGAGACATGTCTTCAAACCTGTGCGCGTTATATTCCACATATGCTGCGAAATACGTGGAATTACAAACCAGTTTGCGCTATGTCAACTCCGGTCCAGGTCAAGACTAGCGTAGTTTCAGTTAATCATATTCAATCATGAGTATTCATCTGAACATATCTCCGCTGCTATTGGTGATATGTCGATAATTCGATGCGTGTTATACTCCACATATGCCGCCAAATACGTTATACGACATCCGGTTTGCGCTATATCAACTCTGATCTTGGTCAAGACCAGCGTATTTCCACTTATGCATATTCAAGCTTGAATATTCATATGAACGTATCATCGCTGATATCGGTGATATGCGGATAACTCGATGCGCTTTATACTCCCCATATGATGCGAAACACGTGGAGCGACATCCGGTTTGCACTGTGTCAAATCTGACCACTGCCAAATCCTGCGTATTTCCAGTACTGCACATTCGAGCTTCAATATTCATATGAACGTTTCTCCGCTGCTATTGGCGGTATGTTTATAATTTGCCGCGATTTGTACTCCCGACATTCCGCCAAATACATGGAACGACATTCGGTTTGCACTATGTCAAGTCTTGTCTAGGCCAAGACCAGCGTAGTTTCAGTTTTGCACATTCAAGCATGAATATTCATCGAACATATCTACGCTGCTATTAGTGATATGGCGACAATACAATGCGCGTTATACTTCACATATCCTGTCAAATACAGAGCGCGACATCCGGTTTGCGCTACGGCAAATCTGGGCAGTGCAAAATCCAGCGCATTTGCAGCTTTGCATATTCAGGCTTGAATACTCAATACATCGTATCGTCGCTGCTATTCGAGATATGTCTTCAACCCTGTGCGCGTTATATTCCATATAAGCTGCGAAATACGTGGAACGGCATGCGGTTTGCGCTATGTCAACTCTGGTCTAGGTGAAGACCAGCGTATTTTCAGTTTTGCATATTCAAGCATAAACATTCATCTGAACGTATTTCTGCTGCTATTGGTGATATGTCGACAATAGAATGCGCGTTATACTTCACATGTGATGCCAAATACTGCGCGCGACTTCCGGTTTGCGCTATTTTAACTCTGGTCAAGGTTCAGAGCAGCGTATTTCCAGTTTTGCATATTCAAGCTTGTATATTCATCCGAACGTATCTCCGCTGCTATTGGTGATATGTCGATAATTCGATGCGCGTTATACAACTCATATGTTGCCAATACAGAGCACGGAATCCGGTTTGCGCTATGTCAACTCTAGGCTCGGCAAAATTCTGCGTAGATGCACTTTTGCCTATTCATCCTTCAATATTCTATTGATTGTGTATTTGTTGCGATTCGAGATATGTCTATAATTCTACGCGCGTTATACACCCCATATGCTGCCAAATACACAACACGACATTCGGTTTTGCGCTACGGCACAACTGAGCATTGCGAAATCCACCGCAGTTGCAGTTTTGTATATTCAGGCTTGAACATTCAATAGAACGTATCTCCGCTGCTATTCGAGATATGTCTTCAACCCTGTGCGCGTTATATTCCATATAAGCTGCGAAATACGTGGAACGGCATCCGGTTTGCGCTATGTCAACTCTG
>NW_025219986.1:1127579-1129506 GCF_014825855.1 Bombus pyrosoma | reverse complement strand
AACAAGCGTGGCTTCGTAGGTCTCGCCCAAAGATGAGCTATGTGCTAACAGTGGGAAGAGAAACACGAAAACCATAGGTGTTTTCTGTGATTGAAAACACCGTAATCACTAGTTGATACAGCGAACGGTTACTGTGTATTCAACATGTTCAAATAAAATCCATGTAAATTATATACTTGATATTTTTATTTGTCAACTATAACTGCTGAAGGATATCCTTGTTCGGATACTAAACATTGTACGACTGCGAAGTTAAAAGAGAAGAGGATATACAGATGATCCTTTAAACAAGATATAATATACAAAATCTTTTACCTCGAATAGTCAGCTATGTTCTATTGTACAATTCGGCGGTTAATCGAACTTTGACACTTATTCGTAGAACAATCTTCGGAGTAAACATTTATAAATTTCGTTTGACGCAATTATTCTAGAGACAATTGATTTTGATCGAAACTATTATTTAAACTGACAGAAAGACGGTATAAACATTTTGATTGACAAGATGGTAAATCGCTTGTTAATACTTATAAAACTTTTACTAACTTGTTTTTGATCGAGACAATTATTTACGAGACAACTTGACGGAGTATCGGTATAAACACTTTGAATAATAAATTGTAACTAAGCTTTTACTCGTTGTCGACACTTATAAATTTTGATTGTAAAAATTATTTGTGAATCAAACTGACAGAGTGACGGTGTAAACACTTCGAATAATAAACTGTAACTAAGCGCTTTTACTCGTAATTAACACTTATAAATTTTGTTTGTAACAATTATTTGAAAGACAAATTGACAGAGTGGCGGTATCAACACGTCGAATAATCAACCGGTAACTAAGCGCTTTTCTATGTCACTAGGCTTATTTATAATTAAATCCCCCACTGGGTGACAGTCATACGACAGTTCGCTCCTGTGGGAATCGCAATGTACGTGAGAGAACGTGGATTTTGGTGATCGCTGATGTCTTGACTTCTCATATTCCTTCTCCGGTGCTGATGGGACCATTCAAAGTACGTGATGAAATGAGGATATTATACTGGTTTCGTCTTTTGCTGAAGTTGTGTCTGCGATGCTTCTGGAACCTTTCCTGCTGATGCCTGTGGGAATGTTCCAGGTGCGCGGCAACGTGTCGTTGTTGAAAAATCTACGGTGCGTCTGGGAAGCTTTTGGAACCTTCTATGTTGATGCCAGTGGGAACGTTCAAGGCACGTGTATCGGAATCTTACATGCGAATAATAGTGGAGGTGGTAGTGGGACTCTTATTGCTCTGTGGAATTGCCGTACGTGTACCATGCGTAATCGTTGTTCTCCCACAATAACGTTTTTCTTCCAGTTATCTTGTGTAATTTATGTTGAGGCTCAATTTATTTGTTTATGGGGAATTTCGTGAATTGTTATATTGTGTGACAGTTTCGTTCAATAAGGTATATAGTTTTACAATTTGAGGTTTTCTTATATTCATAGTGTCGTGTTATGTGTTTCTGTTATTTATTATCTGTCCACATCTTACGCGTTTTGATCGTCTTGTGCGATGATTTATATTTTCTTTAAACTTACTAGCATGTTAACTAGTTTTAATAATGTAGAATTGTATATTTTAATTGTTTTTCTTTTTTTTTTCTTTTCTAAATTATTAGTTGTTCGATGATGTTTAACAATATAGCTTTCATGTGATATTCTTCAAGTTGGTTTTAATGATTTTATTTCATCTAGATTTATTACATATATGTCGGAGAAGCGTTATGATTAGAGCTGGGGTTAAGGGCGTGAAAGAAATCTTCGTTGTAATTAGACATTGTCGTTATGCAATAGAGAAGATATTGACTAGAGCAAATATGATTGTTACAGATATCGACAAGTAACCGTGGTAATTAGATACTCGAGACGCTAATGACAATGATCCTGGGTTCGATAACGAATC
>NW_025219986.1:1125115-1127079 GCF_014825855.1 Bombus pyrosoma | reverse complement strand
TAGAATTGTATATTTTAATTGCTTTCCTTGTTTAATTTCTTAAATTATTCAAATCGCGAATTAGTCTTGATTGATTAAGATCTTAGACCGTAGTTTATCCAACTGTCAAATCATAGATTGTTCTTAATTGATCGGCTAACCATTTGGATTGTTAATTCGTACATAATCATAGTTTATTAATTAGTTTTTAATTGATTCTGTTTGATGTATCTTCGCGTTTCTTATAT
Organism: Bombus pyrosoma; assembly: GCF_014825855.1. Taxonomy (NCBI): domain Eukaryota; kingdom Metazoa; phylum Arthropoda; class Insecta; order Hymenoptera; family Apidae; genus Bombus; species Bombus pyrosoma. Next base: position 1,126,852 of record NW_025219986.1, on the reverse strand, counting down.
ATGTACGTATATTCCAAATCGTTAGTCTACTAGTCGCCCTTATGTAATAGTATCACGTGCGTCTACATTTAATTAATCTTTTGTTAGTGTTTTATTTTATTTTATTATTTTTATAATCTTTTTAGTTTATTGTGTGTTAAAATGATCGCTCATGTAATTTACTTATTGTAGTTTTCGTTACGGCACGTGCGTAGCGCGGGCCGTGACACTTCAGAAAAGTGCATTTGGAAAAATTAAAAGAGAATGCGGCTTTTACGTAGGTATTTAAACCGTATCCAATCTTTCTATGGCTTGATCTATCGAGTCGGCAATAATTAGAACGTTATCCAGTAAACAATAACGTACGAGTAGGCGAGGTTGTCTACGGCATTGAGAATGGTCTTATGAAAAACGAATAGTACATTTTTTTTCAATCCAAACGGCATCGTTATATACTCGTATTGCCCGTCGGGGGTAATAAATGTTGTATACTCCGTAGAATCAAGAATGAATAAAGTATCTCGCTCTTTGCAACCTCGCGATTTGATCCGTAATAAGAGGTAGAGGATACCGAACCGCGACCGTATCTTCATTTAGTCCTCGAAAATCTACACATAATCTATCTGAGGAATCTTTCTTTTCCACGAGTAGCATAGGGCTCGCAAACGGTGAATTACTAGGCCTTATGATTTTGCTCGAACTAATTCGCTTATTCGCTCACGTGCTATTCTGTGCTCTTCCTCACTGAGTCTATAAGGACTTCTTCGTACGATGATGTTAGGGCCAATTAATCGTATTTCCGACTGGCTTGTATTTACGCGAGTACGTAGGAAACCTGTAACGAATGAATCTTTGAATTTTCGAGAAGAGAAATTAATTCCCATATACGTCAGTGTCAACTTCAATAATATCGATCTCGTTTTCAGCGGTCTTATTACAGACGTTAATTAATTTTGCTTTACACATAGCGAGGCTATTTTGTGTAATATTACGTTAAAAATTGGACTTAACATTACACGGTCAGTCACGATATCATATTTTAAATAATTATTGGTAAGAACATGGGAATCTATAATGTAAAACCATTAGTACATAGAATGGATAAAATTTGAGATTTACATTTAATACGAATATTTCTTATCCCTCGCTTTGCTACTATATCAATCGTTCCTTTGCCAGAAAATCTCAAGACCACGGATTCTTTAATCAGTGACCACTCGGCTCCAGAATCGGAGTAAAATGGAAACGACTCACCCAGGTGACTTGATCTACCAATTGACGCATCCACTACGTAGAAATCGACTCAACGCTCGTTATCGAAATTATAGTTTCCTTTCTAAGTACTGCTTTGTAAAGGATTTTCCTCCATAATCAGATTGACAGCTGCGTACCATGCAGCGGGGTCGGAGCTCGTGGTTTCAGGGTTGAAACGTGGTAGCGTAAAATTGTTAGATTCCGCACTCGATTTTTGCACTAGCTACTGAATTAACTCGCGCACGATGGTCGTAAGCTTTTACACTGTTGTAACCGTCTTTTATCCCACTTCTGATGTCGGATTAGCATTATGATTAGGGTTGGGGTTAAAGGGGCGTGAAACGAACCTTCGTTATGGTTAGACTTTGTCGTTATGCAATAGAGAAGATATTGACTAATGCAAACACGATTGTTACAGATATCGACAAGTAACCGTGGTAATTAGATACTCGAGATGCTAGTGACAATGATTCTAGGTTCGATAACGAATCCACGGTCAACAGG
>NW_025219986.1:1122879-1124615 GCF_014825855.1 Bombus pyrosoma | reverse complement strand
TTTTAAACGTCGACATACCTCAAACAGGATCGATGAAACACTCAGTTTCCATCAAAATCGGGTAAATGCTTCGATTTCGCGATCAGCGGAGCGAGTTTCGAGGCTGAATGCGGCAAGCACATCGTTCTGCGTGTAAAATAGGGGCAAAATAGCGCTCAGAAGTCGAAATACCTCGAACAGGAACGAAATAACACTTAGTTTCCTTCAAAATCGTGTAAATGATTCGCTTTCTCTAACTGCGGAGTGGGTTTCGACGCTGAATGCGGTATACACTACGTTCTGTGTGCCAAACGGAGTGAAAAGAGCGCTTAAACGTCTCAATACCTAAAATAGGAACGAAATAACACTTAGTTTCCTTCAAAATCGTGTAAATGATTCGTTTTCGCGATCTGCGGAGCGTGTGTCGATGCTGAATGCGATATGCCAATCGTTCTGCGTGTAAAATAGGGGCAAAATAGTGCTTAAATGTCGAAATGCCTCAGACAGGAAAGAAATAACACTTAGTTTCCTTCAAAAACGTGTAAATGATTCGCTTTCGCGATCTGCGGAGCGTGTGTCGATGCTGAATGCGGCATGCACCACGTTCTGTGTGTAAAATAGAGTGAAAAGAGCTCTTAGACCTCGAAATACCTGGAACAGGAACGAAATAACACTTAGTTTCCATCAAAATCGTGTAAATGATCCGCTTTCGTGAGCTGCAGAGCGAATTTCGAGACTGAATGCGGCATGCACATCGTACTGCGTGTAAAATAGGCGCAAAATAACATTTAAACGTCTCAATACCTCAAACAGGAACGAAATAACACTTAGTTTCCTTCAAAATCGTGTAAATGATTCGCTTTCGCGATCTGCGGAGCGTGTGTCGATGCTGAATGCGATATGCCAATCGTTCTGCGTGTAAAATAGGGTAAGAGTTTCGGGGCTGAATGCTGCCTGCACCACGTTCTGCGTGTAAAATAGAGTGAAAAGAGCTCTTAGACCTCGAAATACCTCAGACAGGAACGAAATAACACTTAGTTTCCTTCAAAATCGTGTAAATGATCCGCTTTCGCGATTTCCAGAGCGAGTTTCGAGGCTGAATGCGGTGTGCACATCGTTCAGCGTATAAAATGGAGTGAAAACAGTTTTTAAACGTCGACATACCTCAAACAGGATCGATGAAACACTCAGTTTCCATCAAAATCGGGTAAATGCTTCGATTTCGCGATCAGCGGAGCGAGTTTCGAGGCTGAATGCGGCAAGCACATCGTTCTGCGTGTAAAATAGGGGCAAAATAGCGCTCAGAAGTCGAAATACCTCGAACAGGTACGAAATAACACTTAGTTTCCATCAAAATCGGGTAAATGTTTCGATTTCGCGAGCAGCAGTGCGAGTTTCGAGGCTGAATGCGGTATGCAAATCGTTGAGCGTATAAATTGGAGTGAAAACAGTTTTTAAACGTCGACATACCTCAAACAGGATCGATGAAGCACTTAGTTTCCATCAAAATCGGGTAAATGCTTCGATTTCGCGATCAGCGGAGCGAGTTTCGAGGCTGAATGCGGCAAGCACATCGTTCTGCGTGTAAAATAGGGGCAAAATAGCGCTCAGAAGTCGAAATACCTCGAACAGGAACGAAATAACACTTAGTTTCCTTCAAAATCGTGTAAATGATTCGCTTTCGCGATCTGCGGAGCGTGTGTCGATGCTGAATGCGATATGCCAATCGTTCTGCGTGTAAAATAGGGGCAAAATAG
>NW_025219986.1:1121087-1122379 GCF_014825855.1 Bombus pyrosoma | reverse complement strand
CTGTAACAGCGCTGGATTTCGCACTGCCCAGATTTGACATAGCGCAAACCGAGTGTCATACCACGTATTTGGTAGCATATATGGAGTATAACGCGCTCAGAATTGTACAAATACCTCGAATAGCAGCGGCCATACGTTCTATTGAATATTCAACCCTGAATATGCAACGCTGCAACTGCGCTGGATTTCGCAATGCCCAAATTTGACGTAGCTCAAACTGAATGTCGGGCTCTGTATTTGGCAGCATATGCGGTTAACAACGCGCATCGAATTATCGACATATCCCCAATAGCAGCGGAGATATGTTCAGATGAATATTCAGGCTTGAATATTCAAAAATGGAAACACGCTCGCCTTAACCTTCACAAGAGTTGGCGTAACGCAAATCAGATGTCGTGCTCTGTATTTGGCAGCATATGGGGCGTATAGCGTGCATCGAATTATAGACATATATCGAATCGCACAAATACACAAACAATTGAATATTGAAGCACGAATATGCAAAAGTGCAAATACGCAGAATTTTGCAGAGCCGATAATTCACATAGCACAAACCGGATGCAGTGGTCTGTATTTGGCAGCATATCAGGTGAATAACGCGCATCGAGCTATCGAGATATCACCAATAGCAGTGGAGATAAGTACAGATGAATATTCAGGCTTGAATATGAAAAACTGGCAGTACACTCATCTTAACCTAGACAAGAGTTGACGTAGCGCAAACCGGATGTCGTTCCACGTATTTGGCAGCATATGTCAAGTATAACGCGCTCAGAATTGTAGACATATCAGCAATAGCAGCGTAGATATGTTCAGATGAATATTCATGCTTGAATGTGCAAAACTGAAACTACGCCGCTCTTGACCAAGACCAGAGTTGACATACCGCAAACCAGATTTCGTACCACATATTTCGCAGTATATGTGGAATATAACGCGCAGAGGGTTTAAGCCATATCTCGGATAGCAGCGGAGATATGTTCAGATGAATATTCATGCTTGAATATGCAAAACTGGAAATTTGCTGGTCTTGACCTAGGACCGAGTTGACATAGCGCAAACCGGATGTCGCTCCACGTATTTGGCAGCAAGTCGGGAGTGTAAATCGCGGCAAATTATCACCATATCGCCAATAGCAGCGGAGATACGTTCATATGAATATTGAAGCCCGAATGTGCAGTACTGGAAATACGTAGGATTTGGCAGAGGTCAGATTTGACACAGTGCAAACCGGATGTCGTTCCACGTATTTCGCAGCATGTCGGGAGTGAAAATCGCATCGAAATATCAAC
>NW_025219986.1:1119042-1120587 GCF_014825855.1 Bombus pyrosoma | reverse complement strand
GAGGTCTAAGAGCTCTTTTCACTCTATTTTACACGCAGAACGATTGGCATATCGCATTCAGCATCGACACACGCTCCGAAGATCGCGAAAACGAATCATTTACAGGATCTTGAAGGAAACTGAGTGTTATTTCGTTCCTATTTTAGGTATTGAGACGTTTAAGCGCTCTTTTCACTCCGTTTGGCACGCAGAACGTAGTGTATACCGCATTCAGCGTCGAAACCCACTCCGCAGTTGGAGAAAGCGAATCATTTACACGATTTTGAAGGAAACTAAGTGTTATTTCGTTCCTGTTCGAGGTATTTCGACTTCTGAGCGCTGTTTTGCCCCTATTTTACACGCAGAACGATGTGCTTGCTGCATTCAGCCTCGAAACTCGCTCCGCTGATCGCGAAATCGAAGCATTTACCCGATTTTGATGGAAACTGAGTGTTTCATCGATCCTGTTTGAGGTATGTCGACGTTTAAAAACTGTTTTCACTCCATTTTATACGCTGAACGATGTGCACACCGCATTCAGCCTAGAAGTTCGCTCTGCAGCTCACGAAAGCGGGTCATTTACACAATTTTGAAGGAAACTAAGTGTTATTTCGTTCCTGTTCGAGGTATTTCGAGGTCTAAGAGCTCTTTTCACTCTATTTTACACACAGAACGTGGTGCATGCCGCATTCAGCATCGACACACGCTCCGCAGATCGCGAAAGCGAATCATTTACACGTTTTTGAAGGAAACTAAGTGTTATTTCTTTCCTGTGTGAGGCATTTCGACATTTAAGCACTATTTTGCCCCTATTTTACACGCAGAACGATTGGCATATCGCATTCAGCATCGACACACGCTCCGCAGATCGCGAAAACGAATCATTTACACGATTTTGAAGGAAACTAAGTGTTATTTCGTTCCTGTTTGAGGTATTGAGACGTTTAAAAGTTATTTTGAGCCTATTTTACACGCAGTACGATGTGCATACCGCATTCAGCATCGAAACTCGCTCTGCAGGTTGCGACAGCGAATCATTTACACGATTTTGATGGAAACTGAGTGTTTCATCGATCCTGTTTGAGGTATGTCGACGTTTAAAAACTGTTTTCACTCCATTTTATACGCTGAGCGATGTGCATGCCGCATTCAGTCTCGAAATTCGCTCTGCAGCTCACGAAAGCGGATCATTTACACGATTTTGAAGGAAACCAAGTGTTATTTCGTTCCTGTCTGAGGTATTTGGAGGTCTAAGAGCTCTTTTCACTCTATTTTACACGCAGAACGATTGGCATATCGCATTCAGCATCGACACACGCTCCGCAGATCGCGAAAACGAATCATTTACAGGATCTTGAAGGAAACTGAGTGTTATTTCGTTCCTATTTTAGGTATTGAGACGTTTAAGCGCTCTTTTCACTCCGTTTGGCACGCAGAACGTAGTGTATACCGCATTCAGCGTCGAAACCCACTCCGCAGTTAGAGAAAGCGAATCATTTACACGATTTTGAAGGAAACTAAGTGTTATTTCGTTCCTGTTCGAGGTATTTCGACTTCTGAGCGCTA
>NW_025219986.1:1117034-1118542 GCF_014825855.1 Bombus pyrosoma | reverse complement strand
CTACAGAACGTTATACGTCATAACGTAGTACTATATAACGTTATATGTTATATCGTAATACCGTATAACGCTATACCATATATATAGTATTAACATAAAACGTTAGATGTTATATCATAATACTGCACAACCTTATACGTCATAACGTAATACTATACAACGTTATACGTCATAACGTAGTACTATATAACGTTATACGACATAACGTAGTACTATATAACGTTATACGTCATAACGTAGTACTATATAACGTTATACGTCATAACGATGTACTATATAACGTTACTAGCTATATCATCATACTACAGAAAATTATACGTCATAGCGTAGTATTATATAATGTTATATGTTATATCGTTATACCGTATAACGTTATACGCTATATCGTAATAGCATATAACGTTATACTTTATAACATAATACTGCACAACGTTATACGTCATAACGTAATACTATACAACGTTATACGTCATAACGTAGTACTATATAACGTTATACGTTATATCATCATACTACAGAACGTAATACGTCATAACGCAGCACTATATAACGTTATATGTTATATCGTAATACCGTATAACGTTATACGCTATATCGTAGTAACATATAACGTTAGATGTTATATCGTAATACCATATAACGTTATACGCTATAACGTAATACTATACAACGTTATATGTCGTAACCTAGTACTATATAACGTTATATGTTATTTCGTATTGCCGTACAACGTTATACGCTATATCGTAATAGCATATAACGTTATCCGTTATATCATCATACTACAGAACGTTATAGGCTATAACGTAATACTATACAACGCTATACGTCATAACACAGTACTATGTAACGTTATATGTTATATCGTCATACCGTATAACGTTATACGCTATATCGTAATAGCATATAACGTTGTACGTTTTATCATAATACTACACTACGTTATCTGAAATAACGTAATACTATACAACGTTATACGCCATAACGTAGTACTATACAACGTTATATGTTATATCGTAATACCGTGTAGCATTATATGCTGTATCGTAGAAACGTATAACGTTATACGTTATATCATAATACTGCACAACGTTATACGTCATAACGTAATACTATACGACGTTATACGTCATAACGTAGTACTATATAACGTTATATGTTATATCGTGATACCGTATAACGTTATACGCTGTATCGTAAGGGCATATAACGTTATACGTTATATCATCATACTACAGAACGTTATACGTCATAACGTAATATATATAACGTTATAAGTCATTACGTATTAATATTTGACGTTATACGTTATATCGTAATACTGTATAAGGTTATACGTTATAACGTCGTACTATGTAACATTATAGATTATATCATAATACTACACATCGTTATACGTCATAACGTAATACTATTCAACGTTATACGTCATAACGTAGTACTATACAACATTATATGTTATTTCGTAATACCGTATAACGTTATACGCTATATCGTAGTAACATATA
>NW_025219986.1:1115500-1116534 GCF_014825855.1 Bombus pyrosoma | reverse complement strand
TAACGTAATTGTACATAACGTTATACGTTATATCATAATAGTACACAACGTTATACGTTATAACCTAATGCTACATAACGTTATACGTTATAACACAATAGTACATAACGTTATACGTTATAACCTAATGCTACATAACGTTATACGTTATATCGTTATACTATATAACGTTATACGTTTTATCGTTAAACTACGTAACCTTATACCTTATAACGCAATAGTACATAACGTTATACGTTATAACACAATAGTACATAAAGTTATACGTTATAACCTAATGCTACATAACGTTATACGTTATATCGTAATACTACATAACGTTATACGTTATAACATAATAGTACATAACGTTATACGTTATAACGTAATTCTACATAACGTTATACGTTGTACCGTAATACTACATAACGTTATACGTTATAACACAATAGTACATAACGTTATACGTTATAACGTAATGCAACATAACGTTATACGTTATAACATAATAGTACACAACGTTATACGATATAACCAGATGCAACATAACGTTACACGTTATATCGTAATACTACATAACGTTATACGTTATGACATAATAGTACATTACGTTATACGTTATAACACAATAGTACATAACGTTATACGTTATAACCTACTGCTACATAACGTTATACGTTATATCGTGATACTACATAACGTTATACGTTATAACATAATAGTACATTACGTTATACGTTATAACACATTAGTACATAACGTTTAACGTTACAACCTACTGCTACATAACGTTATACGTTATATCGTGATACTACATAACGTTATGCGTTACAACATAATAGTACATTAACGTTATACGTTATAACACAATAGTACATAACGTTATACGTTATAACCTAATGCTACATAACGTTATACGTAATAACCTAATGCTACATAGCGTTATACGTTAATCGTAATACTACGTAACGCTATACGTTATAACACAATAGTACATAACGTTATACGTTATAACCTAATGCTACATAACGTTATACGTTACTTCGTAATACTAC
>NW_025219986.1:1112343-1115000 GCF_014825855.1 Bombus pyrosoma | reverse complement strand
TAATGCCACATAACGTCATACGTTATACAGTAATACCACATTATGTCATACGTTATAACGTTATACTACATGACGTTAAACGTTATAAAGTATTACAATATAACGTTAAACGTTATAACGAAATACTACATAACATTATACGTTAGAGCGTAATAGTACATAACGTTATGCGTTATAACCTAATGCTACATAACGTTATACCTTATATCGTAATTCTACATAATGTAATACGTTATAACTCAATAGTACATAACGCTATACATTATAACCTAATGCTACATAACGTTATACGTTATATCGTAATACTACATAACGTTATACGTTATAACATAATAGTACATAACGTTATACGCTATAACACAATAGTACATAACGTCATACGTTATAACCTAATGCTACATAACGTTATACGTTACATCGTTATACTACAAAACGTTATACGTTATAACTCAATAGTACATACCGCTATACATTATAACCTAATGCTACATAACGTTATACGTTATATCGTTATACTATATAACGTTATACGTTTTATCATTATACTACGTAACGTTATATGTTATAATGCGATAGTACATAACGTTATACGTTATAACATAATAGTACATAACGTTATGCGTTATAACCTAATGCTACATAACGTTATACGTTATATCGTAATACTACATAACGTTATACGTTATAACACTATAGTATATAACGTTATGCGTTATAACCTAATGCTACATAACGTTATACGTTATATCATTATATTACATAGCGTCATACGTTTTATCGTTATACTACATAACGTTATACGCTACAACGTAATAGAACATAACGTTATACGTCATAACATAATAGTACATAACGTTATACGTTATAACCTAATGCTACATAACGTTATACGTTACATCGTAATACTACATAATGTTATACGTTATAACACAATAGTACATAACGTTATGCGTTATAACATAATGCTACATAACGTTATACGTTATATCGTAATGCCACATAACGTCATACGTTATACAGTAATACTACATTTTGTAATACGTTATAACGTTATACTACATGACGTTAAACGTTATAAAGTATTACAATATAACGTTATACGTTATAACGAAATACTACATAACATTATACGTTAGAGCATAATAGTACATAACGTTATACGTTTTAAGCTAATGCTACATAACGTTATACGTTATATCGTAATACTACATATCGTTATACGTTATAACCTAATGCTACACAACGTTATACGTTATATCGTAATACTACATAACGTTATACGTTATACAGTAATACTACATTATGTCATACGTTATAACGTTATACTACATGACGCTAAACGTTATAAAGTATTACACTATAACGTTATACGTTATAACGTAATACTACATAACGTTATACGTTATAACATAATAGTACACAACGTTATACGCTATAACACAATAGTACACAACGTCATACGTTATAACCTAATGCTACATAACGTTATACGTTACATCGTTATACTACATAACGTTATACGCTATAACGTAATATTACATAACGTTATACGTTATAATATAATAGTACATAACGTTTTGCGTTATAACCTTATGCTACATAACGTTATACGTTATATCGTTATACTGTATAACGTTATACGTTATATCGCGATACTACATAACGTTATACGTTATAACGTAATAGTACATAACGTTATACGTTATAACATAATAATAATAACGTTATTCGTTATAACCTAATGCTACATAACGTTATAGGTTATATCGTAATTCTACATAATGTTATTCGTTACAACTCAATAGTACATAACGCTATACATTATAACCTAATGCTACATAACGTTATACGTTATATCGTAATGCCACATAACGTCATACGTTATACAGTAATACTTCATTATGTCATACGTTATAACGTTATACTACATGACGTTAAACGTTACAAAGTATTACAATGTAACGTTATACGTTATAACGTAATACTACATAACATTATACGTTAGAGCGTAATAGTACATAACGTTATACGTTATAACATAATTGTACATAACGTTATACGTTATAACCCAATGCTACACAACGTTATACGTTACATCGTTATACTACATAACGTTCTACGCTATAACGTAATAGTACATAACGTTATACGTCATAAAATAATAGTACATATCATTATACGTTATAACCTCTTGCTACATAACGTTATACGTTATATCGTAATACTACATAACGTTATACGTTGTAACATAATAGTACATAACGTTATACGCTATAGCACAATAGTACATAACGTCATGCGTTATTACCTAATGCTACATAACGTTATAAGTTACATCGTTATACTATATAACGTTATACGCTATAACGTAATATTACATAACGTTATACGTTATAACATAATAGTACATAACGTTATACTTTATAACCTAGTGCTACATAACGTTATACGTTATATGGTAATACTACATAACGTTATACGTTATATCGTTATACTACATAACGTTATACGTTATATCGTGATACTACATAACGTTATACGTTATAACGTAATAGTACATAACGTTATACGTTATATCATAATAATAATAACGTTATTCGTTATAACCTAATGCTACAAATCGTTATACGTTATATCGTAATTCTACATAATGTTAT
>NW_025219986.1:1110082-1111843 GCF_014825855.1 Bombus pyrosoma | reverse complement strand
TTACGTTATAACGAATAACGTTATGTACCATTACGATATAACGTATAACGCTATGTAGTATTACCTTATAACGTATAACGTTATATAGTATTACGATATAACGTATAATGTTATGTACCATTACGATATAACGTATAACGTTATGTACTATTACGTTATAACGTATAACAATATATAGCATTATATTATAACGTAAAATCTTATGTAGTATTACGATATAACGTATAACGACATGTAATATTACGATATAACGTATAACGATATGTAGCATTACGATATAACGTATAACGTTATGTACTATTACGCTATAACGTATAACGCTATGTAGTATTACCCTATAACGTATAACGTTATATAGTATTACGATATGACGTATAACGTTATGTAGCATTACGATATAGCGTATAACGGTATGTACTATTACGCTATAACGTATAACGCTATGTAGTATTACCTTATAACGTATAACTTTATATGGTATTACGATATAACGTATAACGATGTGTAGTATTACGATATAACGTATAATGTTATGTAGTATTAAGATATAACGTATAACGATATGTACTATAACGTTATAACGTATAACGCTATGTGGTGTTACCTTATAACGTATGACGTTATATAGTAATACGATATAACGTATAACGTTATGTAGCATTACGATATAACGTATAACGTTATGTACTATTACGCTATAACCTATAACGCTATGTAGTATTACCTTATAACGTATATCGTTATATAGTATTACGATATGACGTATAACGTTATGTAGCATTACGATATAACGTATAACGTTATGTACTATTACGATATAACGTATAACGTTATGTACTAACACGTTATAACGTATAACGTTATGTACTATTACGATATAACGTATAACGTTATGTACTATTACGTTATAACGTATAACGTTATGTACTATTACGATATAACGTATAACGCTATGTAGTATTACCTTATAACGTATAACGTTATATAGTATTACGATATAACGTATAACGTTATGTAGCATTACGATATAACGTATAACGTTATGTACTATTTCGCTAAAAGGTATAACGCTATGTAGTGTTACCTTATAAGGTATAACGTTATATAGTATTACGATATGGCGTATAACGTTATGTAGCATTACGATATAACGCATACCGTTATGTACTACTACGTTATAACGTATAACAATATATAGCATTATATTATAACGTAAAATGTTAAGTAGTATTACGATATAACGTATAACGTTATATGGTAATACGATATAACGCATAACGATATGTAGTATTACGATATAACGTATAACGATAAGTAGTATTACGATATAACGTATAACAACATGTAGTATTAGGATATAACGTATAACGATATGTACTATAACGTTATAACGTATAACGCTATGTAGTATTACCTTATAACGTATAACGTTATATAGTATTACGATATAACGTATACCATTACGTAGCATTACGATATAACGAATAACGTTATGTACTATTACGATATAACGTATAACGTTATGTAGCATTACGATTTAACGTATTACGATATGTAATATTACGCTATAACGTATAACGCTATGTAGTATTACCTTATAACGTATAACGTTATATAGTATTACGATATGACGTATAACGTTATGTAGCATTACGATATAACGTATAACGTTATGTACTATTACGCTATAACGTATAACGCTATGTAGTATTACCTTATAACGTATATCGTTATATAGTGTTACGATATGACGTATAACGA
>NW_025219986.1:1107461-1109582 GCF_014825855.1 Bombus pyrosoma | reverse complement strand
TATTACCTTATAACTTATAAGGTTATATAGTATTACCTTATGACGTATAACGTTATATAGTATTACGATATGACGTATAACGTTATGTAGCATTACGATATAACGCATACCGTTATGTACTACTACGTTATAATGTATAACAATATATAGCATTATATTATAACGTAAAATGTTATGTAATATTACGATATAACGTATATCGTTATATGGTAATACGATATAACGTATAACGATATCTAGTATTACGATATAACGTATAACGATATGTACCATTACGTCATAACGTATAAAGCTTTGAAGGATTACCTTATAACGTATAACGCGTTGTAGTATTACCTTATAACGCATAACGTTATATAGTATTACGATATAACGTATAACGTTATGTAGCATTACGATATAACGTATAACGTTATGAACTATTACGTTATAACGTATAACGTTATGTACTATTTTGATATAACGTATAACGCTATGTAGTATTATCTTATAACGTATAACGTTATATAGTATTACGCTATAACGTATAACGTTATGTAGCATTACGATATAACGCATACCGTTATGTACTACTACGTTATAACGTATAAAAATATATAGCACTATATTATAACGTAAAATGTCATGTAGTATTACGATATAACGTGTAACGTTATATGGTAATACGATATAACGCATAACGATATGTAGTATTACGATATAACGTATAACGATAAGTACCATTACGTTATAACGTATAAAGCTTTGAAGGATTACCTTAAAACGTATAACGTTATATCGTATTACGATATAACGTATAACGTTATGTAGTATTACGATATAACGTATAACGCTATGTAGTATTACCTTATAAGGCATAACGCTATATAGTATTACGATATGACGTATAACGTTATGTAGCATTACGATATAACGCATACCGTTATGTACTACTACGTTATAACGTATAACAATATATAGCATTATATTATAACGTAAAATGTTATATAGTATTACGATATAGCGTATAACGTTATATAGTATTACGATATAACGTATAACGATATGTAGCATAACGATATAACGTATACCGTTATGTACTACTACGTTATAACGTATAGCAATATATAGCACAATATTATAACGTAAAATCTTATGTAGTATTACGATATAACGTATAACGTTATATGGTAATACGATATAACGTATAACGATATGTAGTATTACGATATAACGTATAACGATATGTACCATTACGTTATAACGTATAAAGCTTTGAAGGATTACATTATAACGTATAACGTTATATAGCATTACGATATGACGTATAACGTTATGTAGCATTACGATATAGCGTATAACGCTATATACTATTACGCTATAACGTATAACGCTATGTAGTATTACCTTATAACGTATAACTTTATATAGTAATTCGATATAGCGTATAACGTTATATAGTATAACGATATAACGTATAACGTTAAGTAGCATTACGATATAACGCATACCGTTATGTACTACTACGTTATAACGTATAACAATATATAGCATTATATTATAACGTAAAATGTTATGTAGTATTACGATATTACGTATAACGTTATATGGTAATACGATATAACGCATAACGATATGTAGTATTAGGATATAACGTATAACGATGTGTACTATTACGTTATAACGTATAAAACTTTGACGGATTACCTTATAACGTATAACGCTATGTAGTATTACCTTATAACGTATAACTTTATATAGTAATACGATATAGCGTATAACGTTATATAGTATAACGATATAACGTATAACGTTATGTACTATTACGCTATAACGTATAACGCTACGTAGTATTACCTTATAACGTATAACGTTATATAGTATTACGATATAACGTATAATGTTATGTATCATTACGATATAACGTATAACGTTATGCACTATTACGTTATAACGAATAACGTTATGTACCATTACGATATAACGTATAACGCTATGTAGTATTACCTTATAACGTATAACGTTATATAGTATTACGATATAACGTATAATGTTATGTACCATTACGATATAACGTATAACGTTATGTACTATTACGTTATAACGTATAACAATATATAGCATTATATTATAACGTAAAAT
>NW_025219986.1:1104407-1106961 GCF_014825855.1 Bombus pyrosoma | reverse complement strand
GATATAACGATATAACGTATTACCTTATGTAGTATTACATTATACCTTATATCGTTATATACTATTAGCTTATAACGTATAACGTTATATAGTATCACGTTATAACGTATAATGTTATATACCATTACGTTATAAAGTATAACGTTATGTGGTATTACGATATAACGTATTACATTATGTAGTATTACATTATAACGTAGAACGTTATATACTATTAGCTTATAACGTATAACGTTATGTACTATTACGTTATGGCGCATAACGTTATATAGCATTACGTTATAACGTATAACGTTATGTGGTATTACGATATAACGTATTACGTTATGTAGTATGACATTGTAACGTATAACGTTATATACTATTAGCTTATGACGTATAACATACGTAACTGTTATATAGTATTACGTCATAACGTATAACGTTATATAGCATTACGTTATAACGTATAACGGTATGTGGTATTACGATATAACTTATTACGTTATGTAGTATTACATTATAACGTAGAACGTTATATACTATTAGCTTATAACGTATAACGTTATATACCATTACGTTATAACGTATAACGTTATGTGGTATTACGATATAACGTATTACGTTATGTAGTATTACATTATAACGAATAACGTTATGTACTATTATCTTATAACGTATAACGTTATGTACTATTAGCTTATAACGTATAACGTTATGTAGTACAACGTTATAGCGTATAACGTTATGTAGCATTATATTATAACGTATAACACTATGTGGTATTACGATATAACGTATTACGTTATGTAGTATTACATTATATCTTCTAACGTTATATACTACTAGCTTATAACGTATAACGTTATATAGTGTTACGTTATAACGTATAACGTTATGTAGCATTACATTATAACGTATAACGTTATGTGGTATTACGATATAACGTATTACGTTATGTAGTATGACATTGTAACGTATAACGTTATATACTATTAGCTTATGACGTAAAACATTATATAGTATTACGTTATAACGTACAACGTTATATAGCATTATATTATAACGTATAACGGTATGTGGTATTACGATATAACATAATACATTATGTAGTATTACATTATATCTTATAACGTTATATACTATTAGCTTATGATGTATAACGTAATATAGTATTACGTTATAACGTATAACGTTATATAGCATTACATTATAACGTATAACGTTATGTGGTATTACGATATAACGTATTACGTTATGTAGTATTACACTATAACGATTAACGTTATGTGGTATTATCTTATAACGTATAACGTTATGTACTATTAGCTTATAACGTATAACGTTATGTAGTACAACGTTATAGCGTATAACGTTATGTAGCATTATATTATAACGTATAACACTATGTGCTATTACGATATAACGTATTACGTTATGTAGTATTACATTATATCTTCTAACGTTATATACTACTAGCTTATAACGTATAACGTTATATAGTGTTACGTTATAACGTATAACGTTATGTAGCATTACATTATAACGTATAACGTTATGTGGTATTACGATATAACATAATACATTATGTAGTATTACATTATATCTTATAACGTTACATACTATTAGCTTATAACGTATAACGTTATATAGAATCACGTTATAACGTATAACGTTATGTGGTATTACGATATAACGTATTACGTTATGTAGTATTACACTATAACGATTAACGTTATGTGGTATTAGCTTATAACGTATAACGTTATCTACTATTAGCTTATAACGTATAACGTTATGTAGTATTGCGTTATAGCGTATAACGTTATGTAGCAATACATTATAACGTATAACGCTATGTGGTATTACGATATAACGTATTACGTTATGTAGTATTACATTATATCTTATAACGATATATACTACTAGCTTATAACGTATAACGTTATATAGTGTTACGTTATAACGTATAACGTTATGTAGCATTACATTTTAACGTGTAACGTTATGTGGTATTACGATATAACGTATTACGTTATGTAGTATGACATTGTAACGTATAACGTTATATACTATTAGCGTATGACGTAAAACATTATATAGTATTACGTTATAACGTACAACGTTATATAGCATTATATTATAACGTATAACGGTATGTGGTATTACGATATAACGTAATACATTATGTAGTATTACATTATAACGTATAGCGTTATATACTATTAGCTTACAACGTATAACGTTATGTGCTATTACGTTATAACGTATAACGTTATATAGCATTACATTATAACGTATAACGTTATGTGGTATTACGATATAACGTATTACGTTATGTAGTATTACATTATATCTTATAACGTTATATACTACTAGCTTATAACGTATAACGTTATATAGTGATACGTATTAACGTATAACGTTATGTAGCATTACATTATAACGTATAACGGTATGTGGTATTACGATATAACGTATTACGTTATGTAGTATGACATTTTAACGTATAACGTTATATACTATTAGCTTATGACGTAAAACATTATGTAGTATTACGTTATAGCGTATAACG
>NW_025219986.1:1101605-1103907 GCF_014825855.1 Bombus pyrosoma | reverse complement strand
GCACATTCGAGCTTCAATATTCATATGAACGTTTCTCCGCTGCTATTGGCGGTATGTTGATAATTTGCCACGATTTACACTCTCGACATTCTGCCAAATACGTGGAACGACATCCGGTTTGCGCTATGTCAACTCTGGTCTAGGTCAAGACCAGCGTATTTCCAGTTTTGCATATTCAAGCATGAATATTCATCTGAACGTATCTCCGCTGCTATCCGAGATATGTCTTCAACCCTGCGCGCATTATACTCCATACATGCTGCGTGATACGTGGAATGACATCCGGTTTGCGCTATGTCGACTCTGGTCTAGGTCAAGACCAGCGTTGTTTCAGTTTTGCATATTCAATCATGAATATTCATCTGAACATATCTCCGCTGCTATTGGTGATATGTCGACAATTCGAAGCGTGGTATACTCCACATATGCCGCCAAATACGTGATACGACATCCGGTTTGCGCTATGTCAACTCTGGTCTCGGTCAAGACCAGCGCATTTGCAATTTTGCACATTCGGTCTTCAGTATTCATCAGGACGTATCCTCGCTGTTATTCGTGACATATCGATAAATCGATGTGCGTTATACAGGTCATATGCAGCGAAATACAGAGCACTACATCCGCTTAGAGCTATGTGAAGCCTGATCTAGGTCTAATCCTGTGTATTTGCACTTTTGCACATTCGGTCTAAAATACTCATCTGAACGTATTCCCGCTGATATTGGTGACATGTCGATAATTCGATGCGCCTTATACTCCACATATGCTACAAAATACAGTGCACGACATCAGGTTTGCGCTATGTCGACTCTGGTCTAGGTCCAGACCAGCGTATTTGCTGTTTCGCATATTCAGACTTCAACACTCAAATGAGAGTTCCTCAGCTGCTATTGGCCATCTGTCGGCATTAGAACGCGCGTTATACTCCACATATGCTGCCAATAAAGAGCACGACATTCGGTTTGCGCTATGTCAACTCTAGTATAGGTCAAATCCAGAGTATTTGCTGTTTTGCACATTCTGTCCTAATTATTCAAATCAAGGTATCTCCGCTTCTATTGAAGATATGTCGACAATTCCATGCGCCTTATACATCACATTTTCTGCAAAGTACAGCGCACATCCTCTTGTTTACGCTGTGAAAGTTCTGGTCCTGGTCAAATCCAACGGAATTACATTTAAGCATATTCAAGCTTTAATATTCAATTGTGCGTATTACCGCTGCTATTTTAGGTTTGCCGATAAATCGATGTGCCATATACTCCACATTTGCTGCCAAATACAGAACACGACATCCGGTTTGCACTCTGTTAGCTCTGATCTAGGTTAAGACCAGCGTAGATCCAGTTTTGCATTTTTAAGTTTGAATATACAATTCAAGGTATCTGAGCCGCTAATGGTGATATGTCGATAATTCGATGCGCGTTATACACCACATATGCTGCGAAATACAAACCACAACATCCGGTTTGCGCTATGTCAGCTCTGGGTATTGCGAAGTCCAGCGTATTTGCACTTTTGCATATTCATGCAGAAATATTCAATTAATCGTGTATTTGTTGCGATTCGAGATATGTCTATAATTCGATGCGCGTTATACACCCCATATGCTGCCAAATACAGGGAACGACATTCGGTTTGCGCTACGGCAAATCTGGGCATTGCGAAATCCAGCGCAGTTGCAGCTTTGAATATTCAGGCTTGAACATTCAATAGAACGTATCTCCGCTGCTATCCGAGATATGTCTACAATTCTGAGCGCGCTATACTCCAGATGTGCTGCCAAATACTGAGCGCGACATCCGGTTTGAGCTATGTCAACTCTGGTCAAGGTTCAGAGCAGCGTATTTCCAGGTTTTCATATTCGATCATGAGTATTCATCTGAACATATCTCCGCTGCTATTGGTGATATGCGGATAATTCGATGCGCATTATACTTCCGATATGATGCGAAATACGTGGAATGACATCCAGTTTGCGCTATGTCATCTGCGGTCCAGGTCAAGACCAGCGCATTTCCAGTTTTGCATATTCAAGCATGAATATTCATCGAACATATCTACACTGCTATTGGTGATATGTCTACAATTCAATGCGCGTCCTACTCCACATATGCTAACAAATACAGTGCACGATATCCGGTTTGCGCTATGTCATGTTGAGGTATTGCCCAATCATGCGAAGTTGTAGGTTTGCATATTCGGGCTTCAATATTCAATAGGAAATTTCTCAGCTGCTATTGGTGATATGTCGGTATTTCGATGCGCGTGATACTTCACAAGTGCTGCCAAACACAGAGCA
>NW_025219986.1:1097823-1101105 GCF_014825855.1 Bombus pyrosoma | reverse complement strand
ACGCAGGATTTGGCAGTGGTCAGATTTGACACAGTACAAACCGGAAGTCGCTTCACGTATTTCGCATCATATGGGGAGTATGAAGCGCATCGAATTATCCGCATATCACCGATATCAGCGATGATACGTTCATATGAATATTCATGCTTGAATATGCATAAGTGGAAATACGCTGGTCTTGACCGAGACCAGAGTTGACATAGCGCAAACCGGATGTCGTATCACGTATTTGGCGGCATATGTGGAATATAACACGCATCGAATTATCGACATATCAACAATAGCAGCGGAGATATGTTCAGATGAATATTCATGATTGAATATGCGAAACTGAAACTACGCTGGTCTTGACCTAGACCAGAGTTGACATAGCGCAAACCGGATGTCATTCCACGTATTTCGTAGCACATATGGAGTACACCGCGCATGGGGTTGAAGACATATCTCGAATAGCAGCGAAGATAGGTTCAGATGAATATTCATGCTTGAATATGCAAAAGTGGAAATACGCTGCTCTTGACCTAGACCAGAGTTGACGTAGCGCAAACCAGATGTCGTGCTCTGTATTTGGCAGGATATGTGGTGTATAACGCGCATCGAATTATCAACACATCACCAATAGCAGCTGAGATACGTTGAGTTGAATATTGAAACCCTAATATGCAAAGCTGCAAATACGCTGGATTTGATAGCGCCGAAGGTTAAGGTAGGACAAACAGGATGTCATGCACTCTATTTGGCAACGTATGTGGTGTATAACGCGCATCGAATTATCGGCATATCACCAATAGCAGCGGAGATATGTTCAGATGTATATTCAGGCTTGAATATGCAAAACTGGAAACCCGCATGTCTTAACCTTGACAAGAGTTGACGTAGCGCAAACCGGATGTCGTGCTCTGTATTTGGCAGGATATGTGAAGTATGTCGCGCATCGAATTGTCAACATATCACCAATATTAGCGGAGATACGTTCAAATGAATATTCATGCTTGAATATGCAAAACTGAAACTACGCTGGTCTTGACCTAGACAAGACTTGACATACTGAAAACCGGATGTCATTCCACGTACTTGGCGGAATGGCGGGTGTGTAAATAGCGGCAAATTATCAACACATCGCCAATAGCAGCGGAGATACGTTCAGATGAATATTCATGCTTGAATATGCAAAACAGAAAGTGCGCTGGTCTGGACCTGGACCAGAGTTGACGTAGCGCAAACGGAATGTCGTGCTCTGTATTGGCAGAATAGGAGGTGAATAACGCGCATCGAATGATCGAGATATCACTAATATCAGCGGAGACGCGTTCAGATGAATATTCATGCTTGAATATGCAAAACTGGAAATACGCTGGTCTTGACCTAGACCAGAGTTGACATAGCGCAAACCGGATGTCGTTCCACGTATTTAGCAGAATGTCGAGAGTGTAAATCGTGGCAAATTATCAACATACCGCCAATAGCAGCGGAGAAACGTTCATATGAATATTGAAGCTCGAATGTGCAGTACTGGAAATACGCAGGATTTGGCAGTGGTCAGATTTGACACAGTACAAATCGGAAGTCGCTTCACGTATTTCGCATCATATGGGGAGTATGAAGCGCATCGAATTATCCGCATATGACCGATATCAGCGATGATACGTTCATATGAATATTCATGCTTGAATATGCATAAGTGGAAATACGCTGGTCTTGACCGAGACGAGAGTTGACATAGCCCAAACCGGATGTCGTATCACGTATTTGGCGGCATATGTGTAGTATAACACGCATCGAATTATCGACATATCAACAATAGCAGCGGAGATATGTTCAGATGAATATTCATGATTGAATATGCGAAACTGAAACTACACTGGTCTTGACCTAGACCAGAGTTGACATAGCGCAAACCGGATGTCATTCCACGTATTTCGCAGCATATATGGAGTACACCGCGCATGGGGTTGAAGACATATCTCGAATAGCAGCGAAGATAGGTTCAGATGAATATTCATGCTTGAATATGCAAAAGTGGAAATACGCTGCTCTTGACCTAGACCAGAGTTGACGTAGCGCAAACCGAATGTCGTGCTCTGTGTTTGGCAGCATTTGTGAAGCACCACGCGCATCGAGTTATCGACATATGTCGTATCGTAGCAAATACACGGTTAATTGAATATTGAAGCATGAATATACAAAAGTACAATTACGCTGGATTTCGCAGTGCTCAGATTTGCCGTAGCGCAAACCGAATGCCGTGCTCTGTATTTGGAAGGATATGTGAAATATAACGCGCACTGTATTGTCGCCATATCACCAATAGCAGCGGAGATATGTTCAGATGAATATTCATGATTGAATATGCAAAAGTGGATATACGCTGGTCTTGACCTAGGGCCGAGTTGACGTAGAGAAAACAGGATATCGTTCCACGTATTTGGCAGCATATGTGTAGTATAACGCGCTCAGAATTGTACACATACCTCGAATAACAGCGGCGATACGTTCTATTGAATACTCAAGCCTGAATATGCAAAGCTGCAGCTTCGCTGGATTTCGCACTGCCCAGATTTGACATAGCGCAAACCGCATGTCATACCACGTATTTGGTAGCATATATGGAGTATAACGTGCTCAGAATTGTAGTCATATCTCGGATAGCAGCGGAGATACGTTCAGATGAATATTCATGCTTGAATATGCAAAATTGGAAATACGCTGGTCCTCACCTAGACCAGAGTTGACATAGCGCAAACCGGATGCCGTTCCACGTATTTCGCAGCTTATATGGAATATAACACGCACTGGTTTGAAGACATATCCCGGATAGCAGGGGAGATACGTTCAGATGAATATTCACACTTGAATATGCAAAGCTGCAAGTGCGCTGGATTTCGCACTGCACAGATTTGCCGTAGCGCAAACCGAATGCCGTGCTCTGTATTTGGCAGGATATGTGAAATATGACGCGCATTGTATTGTCGCCATATCACCAATAGCAGCGGAGATATGTTTAGATGAATATTCATGATTGAATATGCAAAAGTGGATATACGCTGGTCTTGACCTAGGGCCGAGTTGACGTAGAGAAGACAGGATATCGTTCCACGTATTTGGCAGCATATGTGTAGTATAACGCGCTCAGAATTGTACACATACCTCGAATAACAGCGGCGATACGTTCTGTTGAATACTCAAGCCTGAATATGCAAAGCTGCAACTGCGCTGGATGTCGCACTGCCCAGATTTGACATAGCGCAAACCGGATGTCATACCACGTATTTGGTAGCATAT
>NW_025219986.1:1096281-1097323 GCF_014825855.1 Bombus pyrosoma | reverse complement strand
ATACTTCACATGTGCTGCCAAATACTGCATGCGACATCCGGTTTGCGCTATTTCAACCCTGGTCAAGGTTCAGAGCAGCGTATTTCCAGTTTTGCATATTCAAGATTGAATATTCATCTGAACGTATCCCCGCTGATATTTGTGATATGCGGATAATTCGATGCGCTTTATACTCCCCATATGATGCGAAATACGTGGAACGACATCCGGTTTGCAGTCTGTCAAATCTGACCACTGCCAAATTCGGCGTACTTGAAGTACTGCACATTCGGGCATCAATATTCACCTGAACGTATCTCCGCTGCTATTGGCGATATATTGATAAGTTGCCACGATTTACACTCCCGACTTGCTGCCAAATACGTGGAGCGACATCCGGTTTGCGCTACGTCAACTCTGGTCCAGGTTAAGACCAGCGTAATTACAGCTATGCATATTCAGACTGCAATATTCATTTGAACGTATCTCCGCTGCTTTTGGTGATATGTCGACGATACAATGCGTATTATAGGCCACATTTGCCGGCAAATACAGAGCACGACATCCGGTCTGCGCCATGACAACTTTGGATGAGTTTAAATCCTGTGTATTTGCAGTTTTGCATATTAAAGCTTTAATATTAATTTGGACGTACCTCAGCTACTATTGGTGATATGTCGACAATTCAATGTGCCTTATAGGCCACATTTGCCGCCAAATACAGAACACGACATTCGGTTTGCGCTACGTCAATTCTGATCTATGTCAAATCCTTAGTATCTGCACTTTTGCATATTCAGACTACAACATTCAATAGGACGTATCTCAGCTGCTATTCGTCATATGTCGGCATTTCAAAGCGCGTTATACTTCACATATGCCGCCAAATACAGAGCACGACATCCAGTTTGCACTCTGTTAACTCTGGTCTAGGTTAAGACCAGCGCATTTCTCGTTTTCCATATTCATGCTTGAATATTCATTTGGACGTATTTCCACTGCATTTAGTGATATGTCGATAATTCGACGCGCACTATACTCCACATATGCTGCGAAATACGTG
>NW_025219986.1:1094702-1095781 GCF_014825855.1 Bombus pyrosoma | reverse complement strand
GCAACTGCGCTGGATTTCGCACTACCCAGATTTGACATAGCGCAAACCGGATGTCGTACTACGTATTTCGCAGCATATATGGAATATAACGCGCACAGGGTTGAAGACATATCTCGGATAGCAGGGGAGATACGTTCAGATGAATATTCATGCTTGAATATGGAAAACTGAAACTACGCTGGTCCTCGCCTAGACCAGATTTGACATAGCGCAAACCGGATGTCATACCACGTATTTGGTAGCATATATGGAGTATAACGTGCTCAGAATTGTAGTCATATCTCGGATAGCAGCGGAGATACGTTCTATTGAATGCTTAAGCCTGAATATGCAAAGCTGCAACTTCGCTGGATTTCGCAATGCCCAGATTTGATGTACCGCAAACCGAATGTCGGGCTCTGTATTTGGCAGCATATGCGGTGAACAACGCGCATCGAATTATCGACATAACACCAATAGCGGCGGAGATACCTTGAAGTGACTATTGAAGCCCGAATATGCAAAACTGCAAATACGCTGGATTTGATAGTGCCGAAGGTTAAGGTAGGACAAACAGGATGTCATGCCCTCTATTTGTCAGCGTATGTAGTGTATAACGCGCATCGAATTATCGACATATCACCAACAGCAGCGGAGATACGTTCAGATGAATATTCATGCCTGAATATGCAAAACTGGAAATACGCTGCTCTGAGCCTTGAACAGAATTGACATAGCGCAAACCTGATGCCGTTCCACGTATATCGCAGCTTATATGGAATATAACGCTCACAGGGTTGAAGAAATATCTCGAATGGCAGCGGCGATACGTTGTATTGAATATTCAAGCCTGAATATGCAAAGCTGCAAATGCGCTGGATTTCGCACTGCCCAGATTTGCCGTAGCGCAAACCGAATGCCGTGCTCTGTATTTGGCAGGATATGTGAAATATAACGCGCGTCGAATTATCGACATATCACCAAATGCAGTGGAGATACGTCGAAATGAATATTCAAGCATGAATATGAAAAACTACAAATACGCTGGTCTTGACCTAGACCACAGTTGGCATAGCCCAAGTGGGCAGGGATGGTGGTGG
>NW_025219986.1:1092841-1094202 GCF_014825855.1 Bombus pyrosoma | reverse complement strand
TTATATCATAATGCTACATAACGTTATACGTTATAACGTAGTACTATATAACGTTGTACGTTATAACGTAATACTATATAACGTTATACGTTATAACGTAATGCTATATAACGTGATACGTTATATCCTAATGCTACATAATGTTATACGTTATACCGTAATGCTGCATAACGTTATACGTTATAATGTAATACTATATAACGTTATACGTTATAACGTAATGCTATATAACGTGATACGTTATATCCTAAAGCTACATAACGTGATACGTTATATACTAATGCTAAATAATGTTAAACGTTATACCGTAATGCTACATAACGTTATACGTTATAACGTAGTACTATATAACGTTATACGTCATATCATAATGCTACATAACGTTATACGTTATACCGTAATGCTACATGACGTTATACGTTATAACGTAACACTATATAACGTTATACGTTATACCGTAATGCTACATAACGTTATACGTTATACCGTAATGCTACATAACGTTATACGTTATAACGTAGTACTATGTAACGTTATACGTCATATCATAATGCTACATAACGTTATACGTTATACCGTAATGCTACATGACGTTATACGTTATAACGTAATACCATATAACGTTATACGTTATACCGTAATGCTACATAACGTTATACGTTATACCGTAATGCTACATAACGTTATACGTTATAACGTAATACTATATAACTTTATACGTTATACCGTAATGCTACATAACGTTATTAGTTATAACGTAATACTACATAACTTTATACGTTATAACGTAATACTATATAATGTTACACGATATAACGTAATGCTACATAACGTTATGCGTTACAACGTAATGCTATATAACCTTATACGTTATATCATAATGCTACATAACGTTATACGTTATACCGCAATGCTACATATCGTTCTTAGTTATAACGTAACACTATATAACGATGTAAGTCATAACGCAATGCTATATAACGCTATACGTTATACCGTAATGCTACATAACGTTATACATTATACCGTAATACTATATAACGTTATACGTTATATCATAAAACTACATAACGTTATACGTTATAACGTAATGCTATATAACGTTATAAGTTGTAACGTAATACTACATAATGTTATACGTTATACCGTAATGCTACATAAAGTTATACGTTATAACGTAGTACTATATAACGTTATACGTTATACCGTAATGCTACATAACGTTATACGTTATAACGTACTGCTATGTAACGTTATACGTTATATCATAATGCTACATAACGTTATACGTTATAACGTAGTACTATATAACGTTGTACGTTATAACGTAATACTATATAACGTTATACGTTATAACGTAA
>NW_025219986.1:1090770-1092341 GCF_014825855.1 Bombus pyrosoma | reverse complement strand
TATTACGATATGTAGTACTACGTTATAACGTATTACGTTATATTGTATTACGATATAACGTATAACGATTTGTTGTCTTGTGATATAACGTATAACGTTATGTAGCATTACGATATAACGTATAACGTTATGTAGTATTACGTTATAACGTATAACGTTATATGGTATTACGATATAGCGTATAACGATATGTAGTAATACGTTACAACGTATAACGTTATGTAGGATTACGATATGACGTATAACTTTATAAGGTAATATGATATAACGTATAACGATATGTAGTATTACGATATAACGTATAACGTTATGTGGTATTACTTTGTAACGTATAACATTATATGGTATTACGATATAACGTACAACGGTATGTAGTATTACGATATAACGTATAACGTTATATGGTATTACGATATAACGTATAACGATACGTAGTATTACGATACAACGAATAACATTATGTAGCATTACGATATAACGTATAACGTTATATTTTACTGCGACATAACGTATAACGATATGTAGTGTTACGTTATAACGTTTAACGTTATATAGTATTACGATATAACGTATAACGTTATATGGTACAACGATATAACGTATAACCATATGTAGTACTACGTTATAACGTATAACGATATATGGTATTACGATATGACGTATAACGTTATATGGTATTACGATATAACGTATAACGTTATATGGTACTACGATATAACGTATAACGATATGAAGTGTTACGTTATAACGTATAACGTTATGTAGCATTACGATATAACGTATAACGTTGTATAGTATTAAGTTGTAACGTATAACATTATATGGTATCACGATACAACGTACAACGATATGTAGTATTACGTTACAACGTATAACGTTATATAGTATTACGATATAACGTATAACGTTATATGGTATTACGATATAACGTATAACGTTATGTAGTATTACGTTATAACGTATAACGTTATATGGTACTACGATATAGCGTATAACGATATGTAGTAATACGTTACAACGTATAACGTTATGTAGGAATACGATACAACGTATAACCTTATCAGGTAATATGATATAATGTATAACGATATGCAGTATTACGATATAACGCATAACGTTATGTAGCATTACGATATAACGTATAACGTTACATAGTATTACGATATAACGTATAACATTATGTAGCATTACGATATAACGTATAACGTTATGTAGAATTACGTTATAACGAATAACGTTATATAGTAATACGATATAACGTATAACGATATGTAGTATACCGTTATAACGTATTACGTTATATGGTATTACGATACAACGTATAACGATATGTTGTCTTACGATATAACGTATAACGTTATGTAGCGTTAGGATATAACGTATAACGTTATGTAGTATTACGTTATAACGTATAACGTTATATTTTACTACGACATAACGTATTACGATATGTAGTACTACGTTATAACGTATTACGTTATATTGTATTACGATATAACGTATAACGATTTGTTGTCTTGTGATATAACGTATAACGTTATGTAGCATTACGATATAACGTATAACGTTAT
>NW_025219986.1:1088698-1090270 GCF_014825855.1 Bombus pyrosoma | reverse complement strand
CGTTATACGTTATAACGTAATGCTATGTAACGTTATACGTTATAGCATAATGCTACATGACGTTATACGTTATAACGTAATGCTATATAACGTTATACGTTATATCATAGTGCTGCGTAACGTTATGCGTTATACCGTAATGCTACATAACGTTATACGTTATACCGTAATGCTACATAACGTTATACGTTATAACGTACTGCTATGTAACGTTATACGTTATAACGTAATACTATATAACGTTATACGTTATAACGTAATGCTATATAACGTTACACGTTATATCATATTGCTACGTAACGTTATACGTTATAACGCAATGCTACATAACGTTATACGTTATAACGTACTGCTATGTAACGTTATACGTTATATCATAATGCTACATAACGTTATACGTTATACCGTCGTGCTACATAACGTTATACGTTATAACGTAATACTATATAACGTTATACGTTATAACGTAATGCTATATAACGTTACACGTTATATCATATTGCTACGTAACGTTATACGTTATACCGTAATGCTACATAACGTTATACGTTATAACGTACTGCTATGTAACGTTATACGTTATATCATAATGCTACATAACGTTATACGTTATATCCTAAAGCTACATAATGTTATACGTTATATCATAATGCTACATAACGTTGTACGTTATATTATAATGCTACATAACGTTATACGTTATAACGTAATACTATATAACGTTATACGTTATACCGTAATGCTATATAACGTTATACGTTATATCATAATACTACATAACGTTATACGTTATACCGTAATGCTACATAACGTTATACGTTATAACGTAATATTACATAACGTTATACCTTATAACGTAATGATACGTATCGTTACACGTTATAACGTAATGTTTACATAACGTTATACGTTATAACGTAATACTATATAACGTTATACGTTATATCATAATGCTACATAACGTTATACGTTATACCGTAATGCTACATAACGTTATACGTTATAACGTACTGCTATGTATCGTTATACGTTATATCATAATGCTACATAACGTTATACGTCATTCCGTAATGCTACTTAACGTTGTTAGTTATATCGTAATACTACATAACCTTATACGTTATAACGTAATACTATATAACGTTATACGTTATACCGTAATGCTACATAACGTTATTAGGTATAGCGTAATACTACATGACGTTATACGTTATAACGTAACACTATATAACGTTACACGTTATAGCGTAATGCTACATAACGTTATACGTTATATTATAATGCTACATAACGTTATACGTTATAACGTAATACTATATAACGTTATACGTTATACCGTAATGCTATATAACGTTATACGTTATATCATAATACTACATAACGTTATACGTAATACCGTAATGCTACATAACGTTATACGTTAGAACGTAATAATATATAACGTTATACGCTATAACGTACTGCTACGTAACGTTACACGTTATATCATAATGCTACATAACGTTATACGTTATACCGTAATGCTACATAACGTTATACGTTATAACGTAATACTATATAACGTGATACGTT
>NW_025219986.1:1086681-1088198 GCF_014825855.1 Bombus pyrosoma | reverse complement strand
AACGTTATACGTTATACTGTAATGCTACATAACGTTATTCGTTATAACGTAATACTATATAAAGTTATACGTAATATCGTAATGCTACATAACGTTATACGTTATACCGTAATGCTACATAGCGTTATTCGTTATACCGTAATACTACATAACGTTATACGTTATAACGTAATACTATGTAACGTTAAACGTTATACCGCAATGCTACATAACGTCATACGTTATAACGTAATACTACATAATGTTATACGTTATACCGTAATACTACATAAAGTTATACGCTATAAGGTATCACTATATAACGTTATACGTCATAACGCAATGCTATATAACGTTATATGACATAACGTAATGCTACATAACGTTATACGTTATATTGTAATGCTACATAACGTTATACGTTATACCGTAATGGTACATAACGTTATACGTTATATCGTACTGCTACATAACGTTATACGTTATATTATAATGCAACATAACGTTATACGTTATACCGTAATGCTACATAACGTTATACGTTATACCGTAATGCTACATAAGGCTATACGTTATAACGCAATGCTATATAACATTATACGTTATACCGTAATGCTGCATAACGGTATACGTTATAACGTAATACTACATAACGTTATACGCTATAACGTAACACTATATAACGTTATACGTCATAACGCAATGCTATAAAACGTTATACGTTATATCATAGTGCTACATAACGTTATACGTTAAAACGTAATGCTATATAACGTTATACGTTATACCGTAATGCTACATAACGTTATACGTTATACCGTAATGGTACATAACGTTATACGTAATATCGTACTGCTTCACAACGTTATACGTTATACCGTAATGCTACATAACGTTATACGTTATAACGTAATACTACATAACGTTATACGTTAAAACGTAATGCTATATAAGGTTATACGTCATAACGCAATGCTATATAACGTTATACGTTATAACGTAATACTACCTAACGTTATACGTTATATTGTAATGCTACGTAACGTTATACGTTACACCGTAATGCTACATAACGTTATACGTTATAACGTAATACTATATAACGTTATACGTTATACCGTAATGCTATATAACATTGTACGTTATATCATAATGCTACATAACGGTATACGTTATAAAGTAATACGACATAACGTTATACGCTGTAACGTAACACTATATAACGTTATACATCATAACGCAATGCTATATAACGTTATACGTTATATAATCGTGCTACAAAACGTTATACGTTAAAACGTAATGCTATATAAGGTTATACGTCATAACGCAATGCTATATAACGTTATACGTTATATTGTAATGCTACATAACGTTATACGTCATATCGTACTGCTACATAACGTTATACGTTATATTGTAATGCTACATAACGATATACGTTATACCGTAATGGAACATAACGTTATACGTAATATCGTACTGCTACACAACGTTATACGTTATACCGTTACGCTACATAACGTTATACGGTATAA
>NW_025219986.1:1084569-1086181 GCF_014825855.1 Bombus pyrosoma | reverse complement strand
TATAACGTTATATGGTAATACGTTATAACTTATAAAGATATGTAGTATTACGATATAACGTATATCGCTATCTAGCATTACGATATAACGTATAACGATATGTAGTATTACAATATGACGTATAACGTTATATGGTATTACGATATTACGCATAACGATATGTAGTGTCACGATATAACGTTTAACGTTATGTAGCATTGTGTTATAGCGTATAACGTTATGCAGTACTACGTTATAACGTACAACGTTATGTAGTGATACGTTATAACGTATAACGTTATATAGTATTTCGATATAACGGATAACGTTATATGGTAATACGTTATAACGTATAACGATATGTAGTATTACGATATAACTTATAACGTTATGTACTATTACGACATAACATATAACGTTATGTAGTATTACGATATAACGTATATCGTTATATAATATTACCATATATCGTATAAAGCTATGTACTATTACGTTATAGCGTATAACGTTACGTAGTACTACGTTATAACGTATAACGATATGTAGCATTACGATATAACGTATAACGTTATATAGTATTACGTTATAACGTATAACGTTATGTAGTGATACGTTAGAACGTATAACGTTATATGGTATTACGATATAACGGATTTCGTTATATGGTAATACGTCATACCGTATAACGATATGCAGTATTACGATATAACTTATAACGTTATGTACTATTACGACATAACGTGTAACGTTATGTAGTATTACGATATAACGTATATCGTTATATAATATTACCATATATCGTATAAAGCTATGTACTATTACGTTTAGCGTATAACGTTATGTAGTACTACGTTACAACGTATAACGTTATGTAGCGTGACGACATAACGAAAACGATATGTACCGTTACGGTATATCGTATAACGATATCTAGTATTACGATATAACGTATAATATAATGTAGCATTACGATATAACGTATAACGTTATATAGTACTACATTATAACGTATAACGTTATATAGTATTACGATATAACGGATAACGTTATGTGGTAATACCTTATAACGTATAACGGTATGTAGTATTACGATATAACGTATAACGATATGTGGTATTACGATATAACGTATAACGTTATATGGTAATACGTTATAACGTATAAAGGTATGTAGTATTACGATATAACGTATAACGTTATCTAGCATTACGATCTAACGTATAACGATATGTAGTATTACAATATGACGTATAACGTTATATGGTATTACGATATTACACATAACGATATGTAGTGTTACGATATAACGTTTAACGTTATGTAGCATTACGTTATAGCGTATAACGTTATGCAGTACTACGTTATAACGTATAACGTTATATAGTATTACGTTATAACGTATAACGTTATGTAGAGTTACGACATAACGAAAACGATATGTACTTTACGATATATCGTATAACGATATCTAGTATTACGATATAACGTATAATATAATGTAGCATTACGATATAACGTATCACGTTATATAGTACTACGTTATAACGTATAACGTTATATAGTATTTCGATATAACGGGTAACGTTATATGGTAATACCTTATAACGTATAACGGTATGTAGTATTACGATAT
>NW_025219986.1:1082667-1084069 GCF_014825855.1 Bombus pyrosoma | reverse complement strand
CATCTGAACGTATCCCCGCCGCTATTGGTGATATGCCGATAATTCGATGCGCGTTATACACCACATACGTTGCCAAATAGAGGGCATGATATCCTGTCTGAACTACCTTAACCTTCGGCGCTATCAAATCCAGCGTATTTGCAGTTTTGAATATTCGTGATTCAATATTCAATTCAACGTTTCTCCGCTGCTATTGGTGATATCTCGACAATTCGTTGCGCTTTACACTAAACATTTGATGCCAAACACAGAGCACTGCATTCGGTTTGCACTCTGTCAAATCTCAGCACTGAAAAGTCCTGCGTATTTGCAGTTTTGCAAATTCGGAATTGAACATTCGTCCGAACGTATCTCCGCTGCTATTGGTGATATGTCGATAATTTGATGAGCGTTACACACCTCATATGCTGCAAATACAGAGCGCGACATCCGGCTTGAGCTATATCAACTCCGGGCAATGCCAAACCCAGCGCATTTCCAATTTTCTATATACTAGCTTTATATTCATCCCAACATATCTCCGCTGCTATTAGTGATATGTCGTCAATTCTATGCGCGTTATACACCACATACGCTGCCTAATAAAGGGCATGACATCCTGTTTGTCCTTCCTTAACCTTCGGCGCTATCAAATCCCGCGTATTTGCAGCTTTGCATATTAGGGTTTCAATATTCAACT
This sequence comes from Bombus pyrosoma, assembly GCF_014825855.1. Lineage (NCBI taxonomy): Eukaryota > Metazoa > Arthropoda > Insecta > Hymenoptera > Apidae > Bombus > Bombus pyrosoma. The sequence goes on along the minus strand of NW_025219986.1, from coordinate 1,083,390 downwards.
CAACGTACCTCCGCTGCTATAGTTGATATGTTGATAACTCGATGCGAGTTATCCCCCATTATGCTACGAAATGCACGGAGCGAAATCCGAACTGCGCTACACTAACTCTGGGTATTGCAATATCCAGCTTGTTTGCAATTTTGCATAAGTGCGCTTCAATATTCAGTTGAAAGTTTCTAAGCTCCTATTGGACATATGTCGGTATTTCGATGCGCGCTATACTCCACATATGCTGCCAAATACTGAGCGCGACATCCGGTTTGAGCTATGTCAACTCTGGTCAAGGTTCAGAGCAGGGTATTTACAGTTTTGCATATTCAAGCATGAATATTCATCTGAACGTATCTCCGCTGCTACTGGTGATATGCCGATAATTTGATGAGCGTTGTACACCTCATATGCTGCAAATACAGAGCACGACATCCGGTTTGAGCTATATCAACTCCGTGCAATGCCAAACCCAGCGTATTTGCAATTTTGTATATACTGGCTTTAAATTCATCCGAACATATCTCCGCTGCTATTAGTGATATGTCGACAATTCTATGCCCGTTATACACCACATACGCTGCCTAATGAAGGGCATGACATCCTGTTTGTCCTACCTTAACCTTCGGCGCTATCAAATCCAGCGTATTTGCAGCTTTGCATTTTAGGTTTTCAATATTCTACTCAACGTATCTCCGCTGCTACTGTTGATATGTCGATAATTCGATGCGCGTT
>NW_025219986.1:1080470-1082167 GCF_014825855.1 Bombus pyrosoma | reverse complement strand
CTGGATTTCGCACTGCCCATATTTGCCATAGCGTAAACCGGATGTCGCTCCACGTATTTCGCATCATATGGGGAGTATAAAGCGCATCGAATTATCCGCATATCACCGATATCAGCGATGATACGTACATATTAATATTCAAGCTTGAATATGCATAAGTGGAAATACGCTGGTCTTGACCAAGACCAGATTTGACATACTGAAAACCGGATGTCGTTCCACGTATTTTGCAGCATATATGGAGTACACCGCGCATGGGGTTGAAGACATATCTCGAATAGCAGCGGAGATAGGTTCAGATGAATATTCATGCTTGAATATGCGAAACTGGAAATTCGCTGGTCTTAACCTAGGACCGAGTTGACGTAGCGAAAACAGGATGTCGCTCCACGTATTTGTCAGCAAGTCGGGAGTATAAATCGCGGCAAATTATCACCATATCGCCAATAGCAGCGGAGATACGTTCATATGAATATTGATGCCCGAATGTGCAGTACTGGAAATACGTAGGATTTGGCAGAGGTCAGATTTGACACAGTGCAAACCGGACGTCGTTCCACGTATTTCGCAGCATGCCGGAAGTGAAAATCGCATCGAAATATCAACATAACAATAATAGCTGCGCAGATACGTTAAGATGAATATTCACACTCGAATATGCAAACTGGAAATAGGCTGGTCTTGACCTGGACCAGACTTGACAAAGCGCAAACCGGATGACGTGCTTTATATTTGGCTGTAAATGTGAGGAATAACGCGCATCGAATTATCGACATATCAACAGTAGCAGCGGAGATACGTTGAGTTGAATATTGAAACCCTAAAATGCAAAGCTACAAATACGTTGGATTTGATAGCGCCGAAGGTTAAGGTAGGACAAACAGGATGTCATGCCCTTTATTAGGCAGCGTATGTGGTGTATAACGGGCATAGAATTGTCGACATATCACCAATAGCAGCGGAGATACGATCAGATGAATGTACATGCTTGAATATGCAATACTGGAAATACGCTGGTCTTGACCTAGACCAGAGTTGGCATACCGCAAGCCAGATGTCGCTCCACGTATTTGGCAGCATAAGTGGAGTATAACGCGTATTCTGACGCCGACATATGACCAATAGCAGCTGATGAACATTCATTTGAATAGTGAAGTCTGCATATGCAATAGTACAAATACGCGGGATTTGACCTAAACCAGGCCTGACTTTGCACAATCCGCATACCGTGCTCTGTATTTGCAGCATATGTGGAGTATAACGCGCATCGAATAAACCACATATCACCAGTATCAGCAGAGATACCTTCAATGAAATAGTCAAGCCTGAATAAGCGGAAGAGTAATTACATTGGATTTGACCCGAATAGGAGCTGACACAGCGAAAAGAGCAGGTTGAGCGCTGTGTTTGGCTGCAAATGTGAAGTATAACGCGCATCGAATTATCGACATATCACCAATATCAGCGGGAATACGTTCAGATGAGTATTGAAGACCGAATGTGCAATAGTGCAAATACACAGGATTAGACCTATATCAGGCTGCACATAGCGCTAAGTGGATGTTGTGCGCTGTATTTGGCATAATCTGTATAACGCACATCGAATTATCTACATATCACCAATAGCAGCGGAGACACGTTCAGATGAACATTCATACTTGAATATGCAAAACTGGAAATACGCTGGTCTTGACCTG
>NW_025219986.1:1078455-1079970 GCF_014825855.1 Bombus pyrosoma | reverse complement strand
CGTATAACGTTATATAGTGTTACGAAACAACGTATAACGTTATGTAGTATTACGTTATAACATATAACGTTATGTAGTATTACGATATAACGTATAATGTTATGCAGCATTACGTTATAACGTATAACGCTATGTAGATATATGTTATAACGTATAACGTTATGTAGTATTACGTTACATCGTATAACGTTATATGGTATTAGGATGTAACGTATAACGTTATGTAGCATTACGTTATAACGTATATCGCTACGTAGATGTATGTTATAACGTATAACGTTATGTAGCATTACGTTATAACGTATAACGTTACGTAGTATTACGTTATAACGTATAACGTTATGTAGTATTACGTTATAACGTATAACGTTATGACATATTACGATATAACGTATAACGTCATGTAGTATTACGTTATAGCGTATAACGTTATGTAGCATTGCGTTATAACGTATAACGTTATGTAGCATTACGTTATAACATATAGCGATATGCAGTATTACGATATAACGTATAACGTTATGTAGCATTACGTTATAACGTATAACGCTACGTAGATATATGTTATAACGTATAACGTTATGTAGCACTACGCTATAGCGCATAACGTTATGTAGCATTACGTTATAACGTATAACGTTATATGGTATTAGGATGTAACGTATAATGTTATGTAGCATTACGTTATAACATATAGCGATATGCAGTATTACGATATAACGTATAACGTTATGTAGCATTACGTTATAACGTATAACGTTATACAGTATTACGTTATAACGTATAACGTTATATGGTATTAGGATGTAACGTATAACGTTATGTAGCATTACGTTATAACATATAGCTTAATGTAGTATTACGATATAACGTATAACGTTATGTAGCATTACGTTATAACGTATAACGTTATATAGTATTACGTTACAACGTATAACGTTATATGGTACTAGGATGTAACGTATAACGTTATGCAGCATTACTATATAACGTATTACGCTATGTAGATATATGTTATAACGTATAACGTTATGTTGCATTACGTTATAACGTATAACGCTACGTAGATGTATGTTATAACGTATAACGTTATGTAGCATTACGTTATAACATATAGCGATATGCAGTATTACGATATAACGTATAATGTTATGCAGCATTACGTTATAACGTATAGCGCTATGTAGATGTATGTTATAACGTATAACGTTATGTAGCATTACGTTATAACGTATTACGTTATGTCGAATATGTTATAACGTATGGCGTTATGCAGTATTACGATATAACATATAACGTTATTTAGCATTACGTTGTAACGTATAAAGTTATGTAGCATTACGTTATAAGGGATTACGTTATGTAACATTACGTTATAATGTGTAACGTTATGTAGCATTGCGTTATAACGTATAACGTTATATAGCAATACGTTATAACGTATAACGTTATATGGTATAAGGATGTAACGTATAACGTTATGTAGCATTACGTTAGAACATATAGCGATATGTA
>NW_025219986.1:1076575-1077955 GCF_014825855.1 Bombus pyrosoma | reverse complement strand
ACATATCGCTATATGTTATAACGTAATGCTACATAACGTAATACGTTATAAGGAAATGCTACATAACGTTATATGTTACATCGTAATGTTAAATAACGTTATATGTTATATCGTAATACTGCATAACGCCATACGTTATAACTTATTCGACATAACGTAATACGTTATAACGTAATGCTACATAACGTTATACGTTATAACATATATCTACACAGCGTTATACGTTATAACGTAATGCTACATAACGTTATACGTTACATCCTAATACCATATAACGTTATACGTTATAACGTAATACTATATAACGTTATACGTTATAACATATGTCTACATAACGTTATACGTTATAACATATGTCTTCATAACGTTATACGTTATAACGTAACGCTGCATAACGTTATACGCCATAACGTAATACTACATGACCTTATACGTTATATCGCAATATGACAAAACGTTATACGTTATAACTTAATAGTACATAACGTTGTACGTTATAACGTAATGCTACATGACCTTATACGTTATATCGCAATATGACAAAACGTTATACGTTATGACGTAATACTATATAACGTTATACGTTATAACGTAATGCTACATGACGTTATACGTTATAACATGTATCTACATAGCGTTATACGTTATAATGTAATGCTACATAGCGTTATACGTTACATCCTAATACCATATAACGTTATACGATATAACGTAATACTATATAACGTTATACGTTATAGCATATGTCTACATAACGTTATATGTTATAACGTAATGCTACATAACGTTATACGTTATAACGTAATACTACATGACGTTATACGTTATATCGTAATATGTCATAACGTTATACGTTATAACGTAATACTACATAACGTTATACGTTATAACGTAATACTACGTAACGTTATACGTTATAACATACATCTACGTAGCGTTATACGTTATAACGTAATGCTACATAACGTTATACGTTACATCCTAATACCATATAACGTTATACGATATAACGTAATACTACATAACGTTATACGTTATAACATATATCTACATATCGTTATACGTTATATTGTAATATGACATAACGTTATACGTTATAACGTAATACTACATAACGTTATACGTTATAACGTAATACTACGTAACGTTATACGTTATAGCGTAATGCTACATAACGTTACACCTTATAACATATATCTACGTAGCGTTATACGTTATAACGTAATGCTACATAACGTTATACGTTATATCGTAATACTGCATATCGCTATATGTTATAACGTAATGCTACATAACGTTATACGTTATAACATACATCTACGTAGCGTTATACGTTATAACGTAAAGCTACATAACGTTATACGTTATATCGTAATACTA
>NW_025219986.1:1074721-1076075 GCF_014825855.1 Bombus pyrosoma | reverse complement strand
CATAAAGCGTATCGAATTATCGACATATCACCAATAGCAGCGGAGATACGTTGAATTGAATATTGAATCACGAATATTCAAAACTGCAAATACGCTGGATTTGATAGCGCCGAAGGTTAAGGTAGTTCAGACAGGATGTCATGCCCTCTATTTGGCAACGTATGTGGTGTATAACGCGCATCGAATTATCGGCATATCATCAATAGCAGCGGGGATACGTTCAGATGAATATACAAGATTGAATATACATAACTGCAAATACGATTTGTTTGGCATTGCCCAGAGTTGAAATAGCTCAAACCGGATGTCGTGCTCTGTATTTGCAGCATATGTCTAGATCAAGGCGCATTCTGACGCCGTCAGATGACCAATAGCAGCTCATGAACATTCATATGAATATTGAAGTCTCAATATGCAAAAGCAGAAATACGAGGGATTTGACCTAGACAAGGCCTAAACTAGCGCAAACCGGCTACCGTGCTCCGTATTGGCAGCATTTGTGAAGTATCGCGCGCATGGAAGTGCCAACATATCACCAATAGCAGGGGATACATGATCAATTGAATGTTGTAGCAAGAATATGCAAAATTGCAAATGCACAGAACTTAACCTAGACCAAAGTTGTCATGGCGCAGACCGGATGTCGTGCTCCGTATTTGGCGGCAAATGTGGCCTATAATACGCATAGAATTATCGACATATCACCAATAGTAGCGGAGGTGCGTCCAGATGAATTTTCAAGCTTGAATATGCCAAACTGGTAATCCGCTGGTCTTAAACCATACAAGAGTTGACGTAGCGCAACCCGAATGTCGTGCTCTGTATTGGCAGCATCCGGGGAGTATGACGCGCGCTCTAATGCCGACAGATGACCAATAGCAGCAGAGGAACATTCATTTGAATATTGAAGTCTGGATATGCAACGGTATAAATACGCGGGATTCGACCTAGAGCAGGCCTGACTTAGCCCAATCCGGATACCGTGCTCTGTATTGGCAACATATGAGGCGTATAACGCGCATCGAATCATCGACATATCACCAAAGGCGGAGGAGATACGTCCAAATGAATATTCAATCTTGAATATGCAAAACTGCAAATACTCTGGGTTTGACCTTGACTAGAGTTGACATGGCGCAGGCCGGATATCGTGCCCTGTTTGTGGCAGTAAATGTGGACTATAATGCGCGTGGAGTTATCGACATCTCTTGAATAGGAGCGGAGATACGTTGATGTGAATATTTAAGACAGAATGTGTAAAACTGCAACTACGCTGGACTTGACAGGGATCAGAGTTGACATAGCGCAAACCGGATGTCGCTCCACGTATTTCACATCATATGGGGAGTATAAA
>NW_025219986.1:1071453-1074221 GCF_014825855.1 Bombus pyrosoma | reverse complement strand
TAACATATAGCGATATGTAATATTACGATATAACGTATAACGTTATGTAGCATTACGTTATAACGTATAACGTAATATAGTATTACGTTATATCGCATAACGTTATATGGCTTAAGGATGTAACGTATAACGTTATGTAGCATTACGTTATAACGTATAACGCAATGTAGATATATGTTATAATGTATAACGTTATGTAGCATTACGTTATAACGTATAACGTTATGTAGCATTACGATATAACGTATAACGTTATATAGCATTACGTTATAACGTATAACGCTATGTAGATATATGTTATAACGTATAACGTTTTGTAGCATTACGTTATAACGTATAACGTTATATAGCAATACGTTATAACGTATAACGTTATATGGTATTAGGATGTAACGTATAACGTTATGTAGCATTACGTTATAACGTATAACGTTATATAGTATTACGTTATAACGTATAACGTTATATGGTATTAGGATGTAAAGTATAACGTTATGTAGCATTACGTTATAACGTATAACGTTATATAGCAATACGTTGTAACGTATAACGTTATATGGTATTAGGATGTAACGTATAACGTTATGTAGCATTACGTTATAACATATAGCGATATGTACCCGTACGATATACCGTATAACGTTATGTAGTATTACGTTATAACATATAGCGATATGTAGTATTACGATTTAACGTATAACGTTATGTAGATATATGTTATAACGTATAACGTTATGTAGCATTGCGTCATAGCGTATAACGTTATGTAGATATATGTTATAACGTATAACGTTATATAGCTTTACGATACAACGTATAACGTTATGTAGTATTACGTTATAACATATAACGATATGTAGTATTCAGATATAACGTATAATGTTATGTAGCATTACGTTATATCGTATAACGTTATGTAGATGTATGTTATAACGTATAACGTTATGTAGCATTACGTTATAACGTATAACGCAATGTAGATATATGTTATAATGTATAACGTTATGTAGCATTACGTTATAACGTATAACATTATCTAGAAATGTGTTATAACGTATGGCGTTATGTAGTATTACGATATAACATATAACGTTATTTAACATTACGTTGTTACGTATGACGTTATGTAGATATATGCTATAACGTATAACGTTATGTAGCATTTCGCTATAACGTATAACGATATGTAGCATTACGTTATAACGTATAACGTTATGTAGATATATGTTATATCGTATGTCGTTATGTATTATTACGATATAACATATAACGTTATTTAACATTACGTTATAACGTATTACGTTATGTAGATATATGTTATTACGTATAACGTTATAAAGTGTTACGATACAACGTATAACGTTATGTAGTATTACGTTATAACATATAACGGTATGTAATCTTACGATATTACGTAAAACGTTATGTAGTATTACGTTATAACGTATAACATTATGTAGCACTACGTTATAACGTATAAAGTTATATAGTATTACGTTATAACGTATAACGACATGTAGCAATACGTTATAACGTATAACGTTATGTAGATATATGTTATATCGTATTACGTTATATAGTGTTACGATACAACGTATAACGTTATGTAGTATTACGTTATAACATATAACGATATGTAGTATTACGATATAACGTATAGTGTTATGTAGCATTGCGTTATAACGTATAACGTTAAGTAGATATATGTTATAACGTATAACGCTATGTATCATTACGTTATAACGTATAACGTTATATGGTATTAGGATGTAACGTATAACGTTATGTAGCATTACGTTATAACATATAGCGATATGTAGTATTACGATATAACGTATAACGTTATGTAGCATTACGTTATAACGTATAACGCTATGTGGATATATGTTATAACGTTTAACGTTATGTAGCATTCCGTTATAACGTATAACGTTATGTAGCATTACGTTATAACGTATAACTTTATATAGCAATACGTTATAACGCATAACGTTATATGGTATTAGGATGTAACGTATAACGTTATGTAGCATTGCGTTATACCATATAGCGATATGTAGTATTACGATATAACGAATAACGTTATGTAGCATTACGTTATAACGTATAACGCTACGTAGATATATGCTGTAACGTATAACGTTATGTAGCATTACGTTATAACATATAGCGATATGTAGTACTACGATATAACGTATAACGTTATGTAGCATTACGTTATAACGTATAACGCTACGTAGATATATGCTATAACGTATAACGTTATGTAGCATTACGTTATAACATATAACGTTATGTCATATTACGATATAACGTATAACGTCATGTAGCATTACGTTACAGCGTATAACGTTATGTAGCATTACGTTATAACGTAGAACGTTACGTAGTATTACGTGATAACGTATAACGCTATGTAGATATATGTTATAACGTATAAAGTTTTGTAGCATTACGTTATAACGTATAACGTTATGTAGAATATGTTATAACGTATAACGTTATATGGTATTAGGATGTAACGTATAACGTTATGTAGCATTACGTTGTAACGTATAACGCTATTTAGATATATGTTATAACGCATAACGTTATATAGTATTACGCTATAACGTATAACGTTATATGGTAGTAGGATGTAACGTATAACGTTATGTAGATATATGTTATAACGTATAACGTTATGTAGCATTACGTTATATCGTATAACGTTATATAGTATTACGTTATGACGTATAACGTTATATGGTATTAGGATGTAACGTATA
>NW_025219986.1:1068514-1070953 GCF_014825855.1 Bombus pyrosoma | reverse complement strand
AACGTTATATAGTATTACGTTATAACGTATAACGTTATGTAGCATTACGGTATAACGTATAACGTTATGTAGCATTATGATATAACGTATAACGTTATATAGCATTGCGTTATAACGTATAACGTTATATAGTATTACGTTATAACGTATAACGTTATGTAGCATTATGATATAACGTATAACGTTACATAGCATTACGTTATAACGTTTAACGTTATGTAGCATTACGTTATATCGTGTAACGTTATATAGTATTACGTTATAACGTATAACGTTATGTAGTATTACGTTATAACTAATAACGTTATGTAGCATTACGGTATAACGTATAACGTTATGTAGCATTATGATTGTAACGTATAACGTTATATACCATTACGGTATAACGTCTAACGTTATATAGTATTACGATATAACGTATAACGTTATGTAGCATTATGATATAACGCATAACGTTACATAGCATTACGTTATAACGTTTAACGTTATGTAGCATTACGTTATATCGTGTAACGTTATATAGTATTACGTTATAACGTATAACGTTATGTAGTATTACGTTATAACTAATAACGTTATGTAGCATTAGGATATAACGTATCACGTTATATAGCATTACGTTATAACGTATAACGTTATATAGTATTACGTTATAACGTATTACGTTATAACGTATAACGTTATGTAGCATTACGGTATAACGTATAACGTTATGTAGCATTATGATATAACGTATAACGTTACATAGCAGTACGTTATAACGTATAACGTTATGTAGTATTACGTTATAACGTATAACGTTATGTAGCATTACGGTATAACGTATAACATTATAGAGCACTATGATAAAACGTATAACGTTATGTAGCATTACGTTATAACGTATAACGTCATGTAGCATTATGATATAACGTATAACGTTACATAGCATTACGTTATAACGTATAACGTTATGTAGCATTACGTTATAACTAATAACGTTATGTAGCATTATGATATAACGTATAACGTTATATAGCATTACGGTATAACGTATAACGTTATATAGTATTACGTTATAACGTATAACGTTATGTACCATTACGTTATAACGTGTAACGGTACGTAGCATTACGTTATAACGTATAACGTCATGTAGCATTATGATATAACGTATAACGTTACATAGCAGTACGTTATAACGTATAACGTTATGTAGCATTACGGTATAGCGTATAACGTTACGTAGCACTATGATATAACGTATAACGTTATATAGCATTACGTTATAACGTATGACGTTATATAGTATTACGTTATAACGTGCAACGTTATATAGTATTACGTTATAACGTATAACGTTACAATAGCACTACGTTATAATGTATAACGTTATACAGTATTGCGTTATAGCGTGTAACGTTATGTAGCATTACGATAAAACGTATAACGTTATGTACTATTACGTTATAACGAACAACGTTATATAGCATTACGTTATAACGTACAAAGTTATGTAGCTTTATGATATAACGTATAACGTTATATAGCATTACGGTATAATGTATAACGTTATGTAGCATCACGTTATAACGCGTAACGTTACATAGCAGTACGCTATAACGTATAACGTTACAATAGCACTACGTTATAATGTATAACGTTATACAGTATTACGTTATAACGTGTAACGTTATGTAGCATTACGATAAAACGTATAACGTTATGTACTATTACGTTATAACGAACAACGTTATATAGCATTACGTTATAACGTATAAAGTTATGTAGCTTTATGATATAACGTATAACGTTATATAGCATTACGGTATAATGTATAACGTTATGTAGCATCACGTTATAACGTTTAACGATACGTAGCATTAAGTTATAACGTATAACGTTACATAGCATTACGCTATAACGTATAAAGTTCTGTAGCATTACGTTATAACGTGTAACGATACGTAGCATTACGTTATAACGTATAACGTTATGTAGTATCACGTTATAACGTATAACGATATGTAGCATTATGATATAACGTATAACGTTATATAGCATTGCGTTATGACTTACATCGTTATATAGTGTTACGTTATAACTAAGAACGATATGTAGCATTGCGGTATAACGTTATGTAGCACTACGTTATAACGTGTAACGTTATATAGTCTTACGTTATAACGTATAACGTTATGTAGTATTACGTTATAACTAATAACGTTATGTAGCATTACGGTATAACGTATAACGTTATGTAGCATTATGATGTAACGTATAACGTTACATAGCATTACGGTATAACGTATAACGTTATATAATATTACGTTATAACGTATAACGTTATGTAGCATTAGGATATAACGTATCACGTTATATAGCATTACGTTATAACGTATAACGTTATGTAGCATTATGATATAACGTATAACGTTACATAGCATTACGTTATAACGT
>NW_025219986.1:1066614-1068014 GCF_014825855.1 Bombus pyrosoma | reverse complement strand
TAACGTTATATAGTATTACTTCATAACGTATAGCGTTATGTAGCATTATGATATAACGTATAACGTTATATAGCCTTACGATATAACGTATAACGTTACGTAATATTACGTAATAACGTGTAACGTTATGTAGCATCACGATATAACGTATAACGTTACATAGCATTACGTTATAGCGTATAACGTTATATAGTATTACGTTATAACGTATAACGTTCTATAGTATTACGTTATAGCGTAGAACGTAATGTAGCATTACGTCATAACGTATAACCTTATATAGTATTACGCTATAACGTATCTCGTTATATAGTATTACTTCATAATGTTTATCGTTATGTAGCAATATGATTTAACGTATAACGTTATTTAGCCTTACGATATAACGTATAACGTTATGTAGCATGACGATATAACGTATAACGTTATGTAATATGACGTAATACCACGTAACGTTATGTAGTATTACGGTATAACGTATAACGTTATGTAGCATTACGATATAACGTATAACGTTATATAGCTATACGTTATAACGTATGACGTTATATAGCATTACGTTATAACGTATAACGTTATATAGTATTACGTTATAACGTATAACGATATGTAGCATCACGATATAACGTATAACGTTGTATAGTATTACGTTATAACGTATAACGTTCTATAGTATTACGTTATAACGTATAACGTTATGTAGCATTACGATGTAACGTATAACGTTAAATAGCTATACGTTATAACGTATAACGTTATGTAGCATTACGTTATAACGTATAACGTTATATAGTATTACGTTATAACGTATAACGTTATGTAGCTTCGCGATATAACGTATATTGTTATATAGTATTACGTTATAACGTATAACGATATGTAGCATCACGATATAATGTATAACGTTATACAGCATTACGTTATAACGTATAACGTTATATAGTATTACTTCATAACGTATAACGTTATATAGCCTCACGATATAACGTATAACGTTATATAGTATTACGTTATAACGTATAACGATATGTAGCATCACGATATAATGTATAACGTTATAAAGCATTACGTTATAACGTATAATGTTATATAGTATTACTTCATAACGTATAACGTTATGCAGTATTACGGTATAACGTATAACGTTATGTAGCATGACGATATAACGTATGTCGTTATATAGCATTAAGTTATAACGTATAACGTTATATAGTATTACGTTATAACGTATAACGTTATGTATTATTGAGTTGTAACGTATATCGTTTTATAGCATTACGTTATAACGTATAACGTTGTATAGGATTACGTTATAACACATAACGTTATGTAGCATCACGATATTACGTATAACGTTATGTAGTATTACGTTATAACGTATAACGTTATGTAATATTACG
>NW_025219986.1:1064701-1066114 GCF_014825855.1 Bombus pyrosoma | reverse complement strand
TACGTTATAACGTATAACGTTATGTAGCATTACGGTATAACGTATAACGTTATGTAGCATTACGGTATAACGCATAACGTTACGCAGCACTATGATATAACGTATAACGTTATATAGCATTACGTTATAACGTATAACGTCATGTAGCATTATGCTATAACGTATAACGTTACATAGCATTACGTTATAACGTATAACGCTATGTAGCATTACTTTATAACGTGTAACGTTATATAGTATAACGTTATAACGTATAACGTTATGTAGTATTACGTTATAACTAATAACATTATGTAGCATTAGGATATAACGTATCACGTTATATAGCAGTACGTTATAACGTATAACGTTATGTAGCATTACGGTATAACGTATAACGTTACATAGTATTACGTTATAACGTATAACGTTATATAGTATTACGTTATAACGTACAACGTTATATAGTACTACGTAATAACGTATAACGTTATGTAGCATTATGATATAACGTATAACGTTACATAGCAGTACGTCATAACGTATAACGTTATGTAGCATTACGGTATAACGTATAACGTTATGTAGCATTACGGTATAACGCATAACGTTACGCAGCACTATGATATAACGTATAACGTTATATAGCATTACGTTATAACGTATAACGTCATGTAGCATTATGCTATAACGTATAACGTTACATAGCATTACGTTATAACGTATAACGCTATGTAGCATTACTTTATAACGTGTAACGTTATATAGTATAACGTTATAACGTATAACGTTATGTAGTATTACGTTATAACTAATAACGTTATGTAGCATTACGGTATAACGTATAACGTTATGTAGCATTATGACAGTGGTATTACGTTATAACATATAACGTTATGTAGCATTATGATATAACGTATAACGTTACATAGCAGTACGTTATAACGTGCAACGTTATATAGTATTACGTTATAACGTACAACGTTATGTAGCATTACGGTATCACGTATAACATTATGTAGCATTGGGATATAACGTATCACGTTATATAGCATTACGTTATAACGTATAACGTTATATAGTATTACGTTATAACGTATAACGTTATGTAGCATTACGGTATAACGTATAACGTTATGTAGCATTATGATATGACGTATAACGTTATATAGTACTACGTTATAACGTATAACGTTATGTAGCATTACGGTATAACGTATAACGTTATGTAGCACTACGGTATAACGTATAACATTATGTAGCACTATGATAAAACGTATAACGTTATATAGCATTACGTTATAACGTATAACGCTATATAGTATTACGTTATTACGTACAACGTTATATAGTATTACGTTATAACGTATAACGTTATGTAGCATTACGGTATAACGTTTAACATTATGTAGCATTAGTATATAACGTATCACG
>NW_025219986.1:1062943-1064201 GCF_014825855.1 Bombus pyrosoma | reverse complement strand
TATAACGTATAACGTTATGTAGCATTACGGTATAACGTATAACATTATGTAGCACTATGATAAAACGTATAACGTTATATAGCATTACGTTATAACGTATAATGCTATATCGTATTACGTTATAACGTACAACGTTATATAGTATTACGTTATAACGTATAACGTTATGTAGCATTACGGCATAACGTTTAACATTATGTAGCATTATGATATAACGTATAACGTTACATAGCAGTACGTTATTACGTATAACGTTATGTAGCATTATGATATAACGTATAACGTTACATAGCGGTACGTTATAACGTATAACGTTATGTAGCATTACGGTGTAACGTATAACGTTACGTAGCACTATGATATAACGTATTACGTTATATAGCATTACGTTTTAACGTATAACGTTATATTGTATTACGTTATAACGTGCAACGTTATAAGGTATTACGTTATAACGTATAACGTTATGTAGCATTACGGTATAACGTATAACATTATGTAGCATTAATATATAACGTATCACGTTATATGGTATTACGTTATAACGTATAACGTTATGTAGCATTACGGTATAACGTATAACGTTACGTAGCACTATGATATAACGTATAAAGTTATATAGCATTGCGTTATAACGTATAACGTTATATTGTATTACATTATAACGTGCAACGTTATATGGTATTACGTTATAACGTATAACGTTATGTAGCATTACGGTATAACGTATAACATTATGTAGCATTAATATATAACGTATCACGTTATATAGCATTACGTTATAACGTGTAACGTTATATAGTATTACGTTGTAACGTATAACGTTATGTAGTATTACGATATAACTAATAACGTTAGGTAGCATTACGGTATAACGTATAACGTTATGTAGCATTATGATATAACGTATAACGTTACATAGCAGTACGTTATAACGTATAACGTTATGTAGCATTACGGTATAACGTATAACATTATGTAGCATTAATATATAACGTATCACGTTATATAGCATTACGTTATAACGTATAACGTTATGTAGCATTACGGTATAACGTATAACATTATGTAGCACTATGATAAAACGTATAACGTTATATAGCATTACGTTATGACGTATAACGCTCTATAGTATTACGTTATAACGTACAACGTTATATAGTATTACGTTATAACGTATAACGTTATGTAGCATTACGGTATAACGTTTAACATTATGTAGCATTAGGATATAACGTATCACGTTGTATAGCATTAC
>NW_025219986.1:1061170-1062443 GCF_014825855.1 Bombus pyrosoma | reverse complement strand
CATTACGGTATAACGTATAACATTATGTAGCATTATGATATAACGTATAACGTTACATAGCAGTACGTTATAACGTATAACGTTATGTAGCATTACGGTATAACGTATAACGTTACATAGTATTACGTTATAACGTATAACGTTATGTAGCATTACGGTATCACGTATAACGTTATGTAGCATTATGATATAACGTATATCATTATGTAGCTTTAGGATATAACGTATCACGTTATATAGCATTACGTTATAACGTATAACGTTATATAGTATTACGTTATAACGTATATCGTTATGAAGCATTACGGTATAACGTATAACATTATGTAGCATTAGGATATAACGTATAACGTTACATATCAGTACGTTATAACGTATAACGTTATGTAGCATTACGGTATAACGTATAACGTTATATAGTATTACGTTATAACGTATAACGTTATGTAGCATTACGGTATCACGTATAACGTTATGTAGCATTATGATATAACGTATCACGTTGAATAGCATTACGTTATAACGTATAACGTTATATAGTATTACGTTATAACGTATAACGTTATGTAGCATTACGGTATAACGTATAACATTATTGTAGCATTATGATATATCGTATAACGTTACATAGCAGTACGTTATAACGTATAACGTTATGTAGCATTACGGTATAACGTATAACGTTACATAGTGTTACGTTATAACGTATAACGTTATGTAGCATTACGGTATCACGTATAACGTTATGTAGCATTATGATATAACGTATAACATTATGTAGCTTTAGGATATAACGTATCACGTTATATAGGATTACGTTATAACGTATAACGTTATATAGTATTACGATATAACTAATAACGTTATGTAGCATTACGGTATAGCGTATAACGTTATGTAGCATTATGATATAACGTACAACGTTATATAGTATTAAGTTATAACGTATAACGTTATGTAGCATTACGGTATAACGTTTAACATTATGTAGCTTTAGGATATAACGTATCACGTTATATAGCATTACGTTATAACGTATAACGTTATATAGTATTACGATATAACTAATAACGTTATGTAGCATTACGGTATCACGTATAACGTTATGTGGCATTATGATATAACGTATAACCTTATGTAGCTTTAGGATATAACGTATCACGTTATATAGCACTACGTTATAACGTATAACGTTATATAGTATTACGTTATAACGTATAACGTTATGTAGCATTACGGTATCACGTATAACGTTATGTAGCATTATGATATA
>NW_025219986.1:1059486-1060670 GCF_014825855.1 Bombus pyrosoma | reverse complement strand
AGCATTGCGTTATAACGTATAACGTTATATAGTATTACGTTATAACGTGCAACGTTATATAGTGTTACGTTATAACGTATAACGTTATGTAGCGTTACGGTATAACGTTTAACATTATGTAGCATTAGGATATAACGTATCACGTTGTATAGCATTACGTTATAACGTATAACGTTATATAGTATTACGTTATAACGTACAACGTTATATAGTACTACGTTATAACGTATAACGTTATGTAGCATTATGATATAACGTATAACGTTACATAGCAGTACGTTATAACGTATAACGCTATGTAGCATTACGGTATAACGTATAACGTTACATAGTATTACGTTGTAACGTATAACGTTATGTAGCATTACGTTATAACGTATAACGTTATGTAGCATTACGGTATAACGTGTAACATTATGTAGCAATAGGATATAACGTATCACGTTATTTAGCATTACGTTATAACGTATAACGTTATATAGTATTACGTTATAAAGTGTAACGTTATGTAGCATTACGGTATAACGTATAACGTTATGTAGCATTATGATATAACGTATAACGTTATATAGCATTACGGTATAACGTATAACGTTACATAGTATTACGTTATAACGTGTAACGTTATATAGTATTACGTTATAACGTATAACGTTATGTAGTATTACGTTGTAACTAATAACGTTATGCAGCATTACGGTATAACGTATAACGATATGTAGCATTATGATATAACGTATAACGTTACATAGCAGTACGTTATAACGTATAACGCTATGTAGCATTACGGTATAACGTATAACGTTACATAGTATTACGTTGTAACGTATAACGTTATGTAGCATTACGTTATAACGTATAACGTTATGTAGCATTACGGTATAACGTGTAACATTATGTAGCAATAGGATATAACGTATCACGTTATTTAGCATTACGTTATAACGTATAACGTTATATAGTATTACGTTATAAAGCGTAACGTTATGTAGCATTACGGTATAACGTATAACGTTATGTAGCATTATGATATAACGTATAACGTTATATAGCATTACGGTATAACGTATAACGTTATATAGTATTACGTTATAACGTGTAACGTTATATAGTATTACGTTATAACGTATAACGTTATGTAGTATTACGTTGTAACTAATAACGTTATGCAGCATTACGGTATA
>NW_025219986.1:1056754-1058986 GCF_014825855.1 Bombus pyrosoma | reverse complement strand
CTACACGTTATAACGTAATGCTACATAACGTTATACGTTGTAACGTTATGCTATGTAACGTTATACGTTATATCATAATGCTACATAATGCTATACGTTATATCATAATGCTACATAACGTTATACGTTATACCGTAATGCTACATAACGTTATTAGTTATAACGTAATACTACATAACGTTATACGTTATAACGTAATACTATATAACGTTATACGTTATAGCGTACTGCTATATAACGTTATACTTTATATCATAATGCTACATAACGTTATACGTTATACCGTAATGCTACATAACGTTATTAGTTATAACGTAATACTACATAACGTTATACGTTATAACGTTATACTATATAACGTTACACGTTATAACGTAATGCTACATAACGTTATACGTTTAATCGTAATGCTGTGTAACGTTATACGTTATATCATAATGCTACATATCGTTATACGTTATAACGTAACACTACATAACGTTATACGTTATAACGTAGTACTATATAACGTTATACGTTATACCGTAATGCTACATAACGTTATACGTTATAACGTACTGCTATGTAACGTTATACGTTATATCATAATGCTACATAACGTTATACGTTACAACGTACTGCTATGTAACGTTATACGTTATAACGTAATACTATATAACGTTATACGTTATACCGTAATGCTACATAACGTTATACGTTATAACGTACTACTATGTAACGTTATACGTTATATTATAATGCTACATAACGTTATACGTTATACCGTAATGCTACATAACGTTATACGTTATAACGTAATACTATATAACGTTATACGTTATAACGTAATGCTATACAACGTGATACGTTATATCCTAATGCTACATAATGTTATACGTTATACCGTTATGCTACATAACGTTATACGTTATAACGTAATACTATATAACGTTATTAGTTTTAACGTAATACTAAATAACGTTATACGTTATAACGTAGTGCTATATAACGTTATACGTTATATCCTAAAGCTACATAATGCTATACGTTATATCATAATGCTACATAATGCTATACGATATATCATAATGCTACATAACGTTAAACGTTATACCGTAATGCTACATAACGTTATACGTTATAACGTAATACTATATTACGTTATACGTTATATCATAATGCTACATAACGTTATATGTTATAACGTACTGCTATGTAACGTTATACGTTATAGCGTAATACTATATAACGTTATACGTTATACCGTAATGCTACATAACGTTATTAGTTATAACGTAATACTACATAACGTTATACGTTATAACGTAGTACTATATAACGTTATACATTATACCGTAATGCTACATAACGTTATACGTTATAACGTACTGCTATGTAACGTTATACGTTATATCATAATGCTACATAACGTTACACGTTATACCGTAATGCTACATAACGTTATTAGTTATATCGTAATACTACATAACGTTATACGTTATACCGTAATGCTACATAACGTTACTAGTTATAACGTAATACTACATAACGTTATACGTTATAACGTAATACTATATAACGTTACACGTTATAACGTAATGCTACATAACGTTATACGTTATATCGTAATGCTGTGTAACGTTATACGTTATAGCGTAATACTGTATAACGTTACACGTTATAACGTAATGCTACATAACGTTATACGTTATAACGTAATGCTATGTAACGTTATACGTTATATCATAATGCTACATAACGTTATACGTTATAACGTAATACTATATAACGTTATACGTTTTAACGTAATACTATATAACGTTACACGTTATAACGTAATGCTACATAACGTTATACGTTTAATCGTAATGCTGTGTAACGTTATACGTTATATCATAATGCTACATAACGTTATACGTAATACCGTAATGCTACATAACGTTATACGTTAGAACGTGGTAATATATAACGTTATACGTTATAACGTACTGCTATGTAACGTTATACGTTATATCATAATGCTACATAACGTTTTACGTTATACCGTAATGCTACATAACGTTATACGTTATAACGTAATGCTATACAACATGATACGTTATACCGTAATGCTACATAACGTTATTAGTTATAACGTAATACTATATTACGTTATACGTTATATCATAATGCTACATAACGTTATACGTTATAACGTACTGCTATGTAACGTTATACGTTATAACGTAATACTATATAACGTTATACGTTATA
>NW_025219986.1:1048232-1056254 GCF_014825855.1 Bombus pyrosoma | reverse complement strand
TATTCCAAATCGTTAGTCTACTAGTCGCCCTTATGTAATAGTATCACGTGCGTCTACATTTAATTAATCTTTTGTTAGTGTTTTATTTTATTTTATTATTTTTATAATCTTTTTAGTTTATTGTGTGTTAAAATGATCGCTCATGTAATTTACTTATTGTAGTTTTCGTTACGGCACGTGCGTAGCGCGGGACGTGACAATGGAATATTCGTGATTCAATATTCATCCGAACGTATCTCCGCTGCTATTGGTGATATGTCGATAATTTGATGAGCGTTATACACCTCATATGCTTCAAATACAGAGCACGACATCCGGTTTGAGCTATATCAACTCCGGGCAATACCAAACCCAGCGTATTTCCAATTTTGTATATACAAGCTTAATATTGATCCGAACATATCTCCGCTGCTATTAGTGATATGTCGACAATTCTATGCGCGTTATACACCACATACGCTGCCTAATAAAGGGCATGACATCCTGTTTGTCCTTCCTTAACATTCGGCGCTATCAAATCCAGCGTATTTGCAGCTTTGCATGTTAGGGTTTCAATATTCAACTCAAAATATCTCCGTTGCTATAGTTGATATGTTGATAATTGTATGCGAGTTATCGCCCATTATGCTGCGAAATGCACGGAGCGAAATCCGAACTGCGCTACACCAACTCTGGGTATTGCCATATCCAGCTTGTTTGCAATTTTGCATAAGCGCGCTTCAATATTCAATTGAAAGTTTCTAATCTGCTATTGGTCATATGTCGGTATTTCGATGAGCGTTGTAGACCACATTTGCTGCCAAATCTAGAGCACGACATCCGATTTGCGCTGTCAACTCTGGTCTAGGTCAAGACGAGCGTATCTCCAGTTTTGCATATTCAAGCATGAATATTCATCTGAACATATCTCCGCTGCTATCCGAGATATGGCTTAAACCCTGTGCGCGTTATATTCCATATGTACTGCGAAATACGTGGTACGACATCTGGTTTGCGGATTGTCAACTCTGGTCTTGGTCAAGACCAGCGTAGTTTCAGTTTTGCACATTCAAGCATGAATATTCATCTGAACATATGTACGCTGCTATTGCTGATATGTCTACAATTCTGAGCGCGTTATACTTCACATATGCTGCAAAATACGTGGAACGATATCCGGTTTGCGCTACGTCAACTCCGGTCTAGGTCAAAAGTAGCGTAGTTCCAGTTTTGCATATTCAAGTTTGAATATTCAATTCAAGGTATCTCAGCGGC
Organism: Bombus pyrosoma; assembly: GCF_014825855.1. Classification (NCBI taxonomy): domain Eukaryota; kingdom Metazoa; phylum Arthropoda; class Insecta; order Hymenoptera; family Apidae; genus Bombus; species Bombus pyrosoma. The sequence continues at coordinate 1,055,000 of NW_025219986.1, read as the reverse complement.
TATTGGTGATATGTCGATAATTTGATGCGCTTTAAGCTCTCCATTTGTTACCAATTACAGAGCACGACATCCAGTTTGGGCTATGTTAACTCTGTGCAATGCCAAACCCAGCGTACTTGCACTTTTGCACATTCGGTCTTCAATATTCATCAGAAAGTATCCCCGCTGATATAGGTGATATGTGATATGATAATTCGATGCGCGTTATGCTTCACATTTGCTGCCAAATACAGCGCACGACATCTGGTCTGCACTCTGTTAACTCTGGTCTAAGTCAGGACCAGCGTAGTTCCAGTTTTGCATATTCAAGTTTGAATATTTAATTCGAGGTATTTCAGCGGCTATTGGTGATATGTCGATAATTTGATGCCCTTTATGCTCTCCATTTGTTACCAATTACAGAGCACGACATCCAGTTTGGGCTATGTCAACTCTGGTCTAGGTTGAGACCAGCATATTTCCAGTTCTGTATATACAAGCCTGTACATACATCCGAACGTACCCCGCTACTATTGGTGATATGTCAGCATTGCAATTCGCGTGATACTTCACAAATGCTGCCAAACACACAGCACGACATCCGGTTTGCGCTGTGTCAACTCTGGCATAGGTCCAGACCAGTGTAATTGCTGTTTTGCATATTAATGCTTCATTATTCAATTGAACGTATCTCCACTGCTATTCGAGATATGTCTACAAATCCGTGCGCGTTATACTCCACATACGCTGCGAAATACGTGGTACGACATCCGGCTTCCGCTACGTCAACTCTGGTCTAGGTGAAGACCAGCGTAGTTTCAGTTTTGTATATTCAAGCTTGAATATTCATCTGAAAGTATCTCCGCTGCTATTGGTGAGATGTCGATACTACGGTGCTTGTTATACTCCACATATGCTGCCAAACAGAGAACACGACATTCGGATTTCGCTGCGTCAAATCTGGTCTGGGTGAAGACCAGCGTAGTTCCAGTTTTGCAATGTTTAAGCTTGAATATCGAATTGGACGTTTCTCGGCTGTTATTGGTCATATCTCGGCATTTCGATGCACGTTATACCTAACCCCACATGCTGCCCAATACGGTGCACGACATCCGGTTTGCGCTACGTCAACTCGGGTCTAGGTCAAAAGCAGCGTAGTTCCAGTTTTGCATATTCAAGTTTGAATATTCAATTCAAGATATCTCAGCGGCTATTGGTGATATGTCGATAATTTGATGCGCTTTATGCTCTCCATTTGTTACCAATTACAGAGCACGACATCCAGTTTGGGCTATGTCAACTCTGGTCTAGGTTGAGACCAGCATATTTCCAGTTCTGTATATACAAGCCTGTATATTCATCCGAACGTACCCCGCTACTATTGGTGATATGTCAGCATTGCAATTCGCGTGATACTTCACAAATGCTGCCAAACACACAGCACGACATCCGGTTTGCGCTGTGTCAACTCTGGCATAGGTCCAGACCAGTGTAATTGCTGTTTTGCATATTAATGCTTCATTATTCAATTGAAAGTATCTCCAATGCAATTCGAGATATGTCTACAAATCCGTGCGCGTTATACTCCACATACGCTGCGAAATACCTGGGACGACATCCGGCTTCCGCTACGTCAACTCTGGTCTAGGTAAAGACGATCGTATTTCCAGTTTTGTATATTCAAGCTTGTATATTCATCTGAACGTATCTCCGCTGCAACTGGTGATATGTCGATAATTCGATGCGCGTTATACTCCACATATACTGCCAAATATAGAGCACGACATCCGGTTTGCGCTTTGTCAAGTCTGGTCCAGGTCAAGACCAGAGTATTTGCTGTTTTGCACATTCTGTCCTAATTATTCAAATCAAGGTATCTCCGCTTCTATTGAAGATATGTCGACAATTCGATGCGCCTTATACATCACATTTGCTGCAAAGTACAGCGCACAACCTCTTGTTTACGCTCTGCAAATTCTGGTCCTGGTCAAATCCAACGGAATTACATTTAAGCATATTCAAGCTTTAATATTCAATTGAGCGTATTACGGCTGCTATTTTAGGTTTGCCGACAAATCGATGTGCTATATACGCCACATATGCTGCCAAATAGGGAGCACGACATCCGGTTTGCACTCTATTAACTCTGGTCTAGGTCAAGACCAGCGTAGTTTCAGTTTTGCATATTCAATCATGAATATTCATCTGCACATATCTCCGCTGCTATTGGTGATATGTCGATAATTCGATGCGCGTTATACTCCACATATGCTGCCAAACAGAGAACACGACATTCGGATTTCGCTGCGTCAAATCTGGTCTGGGTGAAGACCAGCGTAGTTCCAGTTTTGCAATGTTTAAGCTTGAATATCGAATTGGACGTTTCTCGGCTGTTATTGGTCATATCTCGGCATTTCGATGAACGTTATACCTAACCCCACATGCTGCCCAATACGGTGCACAACATCCGGTTTGCGCTACGTCAACTCGGGTCTAGGTCAAAAGCAGCGTAGTTCTAGTTTTGCATATTCAAGTTTGAATATTCAATTCAAGATATCTCAGCGGCTATTGGTGATATGTCGATAATTTGATGCGCTTTATGATCTCCATTTGTTACCAATTACAGAGCACGACATTCGGTTTGCGCTACGGCAAATGTGAGCAGTGCGACATCCAGCGCATTTGCAGCTTTGCATATTCAGCCTGCAAAATTCAATTGAACGTTTCTCAGCTGATATTCGTCATATCTCGGCATTTCAAATGCGCGTTATACTTCACATATGCTGCCAAATAGGGAGCACGACATTCGGATTTCGCTGCGTCAAGTCTGGTCTGGGTGAAGACTAGCGTATTTCTAGTTTCGGAATGTTTAAGCTTGAATATTGAATTCGACGTTTCTCAGCTGTTATTGGTCATATCTCGGCATTTCGATGATCGTTATACTCCCCATATGCTGCCTAATACGGATCACGACATCCGATTTGGGCTATGTCAAATCTTGTCTAGGTAAAGACGATAGTATTTCCAGTTTTGCATATTCAAGCTTGAATGTTCATCTGAATGTATCCCCGCTGCTATTGGTGATATGCCGATAATTCGATGCGCGTTATACACCACATACGTTGCCAAATAGAGGGCATGACACCCTGTCTGAACTACCTTAACCTTCGGTGCTACCAAATCCAGCGTATTTACAGTTTTGAATATTCGTGATTCAATATTCAATTCAACGTATCTCCGCTGCTATTGGTGATATCTCGATAATTCGATGCGCTTTGCACTACACATTGGATGCCAAATACAGGGCACGACATCCGGTTTGCACTATGCCAGCTCTGTGCACTGCGACATCCAGCGTATTTGCAATTTTGCATATTCATGCTTCAATATTCAATTGATCGTGTATTTGCTGCGATACAATATATGTCTATAATTCGATGCGCGTTATACTTGACATTTGCTGCCAAATGCAGCGCACATCCTGCTGTTTACGCAATGTCATCTCTGAAACCGGTCAAATCCAATGTACTTACTGTTCTGCTAATTCAGGCTTGAATATCCTATTGAAGGTATCTCCGCTGCAATTCGTGATATGTCGATAATTCGATACGCTTTATGAGTCACATTTGCTGCAAAGTATAGAGTACATCCTCTTGCTTACGCTGTGAAAACTCAGGTCCCGGACAAATTCAATGCAATTACTTTTAAGCATATTCAAGCTTTAATATTCAATTAAACGTATTACCGCTGCTATTTTAGATTTGCCGACGAATCGATGTGCCGTACACTCCACATTTGCTGCCAAATACAGAGCACGACATCCGGTTTGCACCATGTTAACTCTAGTCTAGGTCAAAACCAGCGTAGTTCCAGTTTTGCATATTCAAGTTTGAATATTCAATTCAAGGTATCTCAGCCTCTATTGGTGATATGTCGATAATTCGATGCGCATTATACTCCACATATGCTACGAAATACAGAGCACGACATCCGGTTTGCGCCATGTCAGCTCTGGGCATTGCGAAATCCAGCGTATTTGCACTTTTGCATATTCATGCTTCAATATTCAATTGATCGTGTATTTGCTGCGATACAAGATATGTCTATAATTCGATGCGCGTTATAGACCTCATATGCTGCCAAATACAGAGCACTACATTCGGTTTGCACTCTGTCAAATCTGAGCACTGAAAAGACCTGCGTATTTGCAGTTTTGCAAATTCGGAATTGAATATTCATCCGATCGTATCTCCGCTGCTATTAGTGATATGTCGTCAATTCTATGCGCGTTATACACCACATACGCTGCCTAATAAAGGGCATGCCATACTGTTTGTCCTACCTTAACCTTCGGCGCTATCAAGTCCAGCGTATTTGCAGCTTTGCATATTAGGGTTTCAATATTTAACTCAACGTATCTCCGCTGCTTCTGTTGATATGTCGATAATTCGATGCGCGTTATTCCTCATTTACAGCCAAATATAGAGCACGACATCCAGTTTGCGCTATGTCAACTCTGGTCTAGGTCAAGACCAGCGTAGTTTCAGTTTTGCATATTCAATCATGAATATTCATCTGAACATATCTCCGCTGCTATTGGTGATATGTCTATAATTCGATGCGCGTTATACTCCACATATGCAGCCAAATACGTGGTACGTCATCCGGTTTGCGCTGTGTCAACTCTGGTCTAGGTTAAGGCCAGCGTATTTCCAGTATTCCATATTCAAGCATGAATATTCATCGAACATATCTACGCTGCTATTGATGATATGTCTACAATTCGATGCGCTTTATACTCCCCATATGATGCGAAATACGTGGAGCGACATCCGGTTTGCACTGTGTCAAATCTGACCACTGCCAAATCTTGCGTATTTCCAGTACTGCACATTCGAGCTTCAATATTCATATGAACGTTTCTCCGCTGCTATTGGCGGTATGTTGATAATTTGCCGCGATTTACACTCTCGACATTCTGCCAAATACGTGGAACGACATCCGGTTTGAGCTATGTCAACTCTGGTCTAGGTCAAGAACAGGGTATTTCCAGTTTTGCATATTCAAGCATGAATATTCATCTGAACCTATTTCCGCTGCTATTCGAGATATGTCTTCAATCCCATGCGCGGTATACTCTATATATGCTGCGAAATACGTTGAATGACATCCAGTTAGCGCTATGTCTACTCTGGTCCAGGTCAAGACCAGCGTAGTTTCAGTTTTGCATATTCAATCATGAGTATCCATCGAACATATCTACGCTGCTATTGGTGATATGTCTACAATTCAATGCGTGTCATACTTCACATATGCTGCCAAATACTGGGCGCGACGTCCGGTTTGCGCTACGTCAACTCTGGTCTAGGTTCAGAGCAGCGTATTTCCAGTTTTGCATATTCAAGCTTGAATATTCATCTGAACGTATCTCCGCTGCTATTCGAGATATGTCGATAATTCGATGCGCGTTATACACCACATATGCTGCGAAATATAGAGCGTGACATCCGGTTTGCGCTTTGTCAAGTCTGGTCCAGGTGAAGTCCAGCATATTTCCAGTTTTTCATATTCAAGTATGAATAATCATCTTAACGTATCTGCGCAGCTATTATTGATATGTTGATAATTCGATGCGAGTTATTCCCCCATATGCTGCGAAATGCGCGGAGCGAAATCCGAACTGAGCTACACCAACTCTGGGTATTGCCATATCCAGCTTGTTTGCAATTGTGCATAAGCACGCTTCAATATTCAATTGAAAGTTTCTAAGCTGCTATTGATCATATGTCGATATTTCGATGCGTGTTGTAGACCATATATGCAGCCAAATATAGAGCACGTCATCCGATTTGCGCTACGTCAACTCTGGTCTAGGTCAAGACCGGCGCATTTGCAATTTTGCACTTTCGGTTTTCAGTACTCATCTGGACGTATCACCGCTGTTATTCGTGACATATCGATAAATCGATGTGCGTTATACAGGTCATATGCAGCGAAATACAGAGCACTACATCCGCTTAGAGCTATGTGAAGCCTGATCTATGTCTAATCCTGTGTATTTGCTCCTTTGCACATTCGGTCTTCAATACTCATCTGAACGTATCTCCGCTGCTATTGGTGATATGTCGATAATTCGATGCGCGGTATACACCACATACGTCGCCGAATAGAAGGCATGACATCCTGTTTCTCCTACCTTAACCGTCGGCGCTATCAAATCCAGCGTATTTGCAGTTTTGCATATTCGGGATTCAATATTCAATTCAATGGTTCGTCGCTGCTGTTGATGATATGTCGATATCTCGATGCGCTTTACAAAGCACATTTGCTGCTAAGTACAGAGCACAACAATCGGTTTGCGCCTCGTCATCTCTGGTCTAGGTCAAGTCCAGCGTATTTGTACTTTTGCATATTCAGACTTCAATATTCAAATGAATGATCCTCTGCTGCTATTGGTCATCTGTAGGCATTAGCATGCGCGTTATACTCCACATATGCTGCAAATACAGAGCACGACATCCGGTCTGCGCTTCGTCAACTCTCATCAGAATTAAGTCCAACGATTTACCAGTTTGGCATATTAAAGCTTTAATATTCATCTGAACATATCTGCGCAGCTATTACTGTTACGGTGATAATTCGATGCGATTTTCACTCCCGGCATGCAGCGAAATACGTGGAACGACATCGTGTTTTCGCTACGTCAAGTCTGTCCTAGGTCAAGACCAGCGTTGTTCCAATTTTGCATATTCAAGCATGAATATTCATCTGAACTTATCTCCGCTCCTA
>NW_025219986.1:1046665-1047732 GCF_014825855.1 Bombus pyrosoma | reverse complement strand
TAACGTTATATAGTATTACGATATAACGTATAACATTATATGGTATTACGATGTAACGTATAACGTTTTATAGTATTATGATATATAGTATAACGTTATATAGTATTATGGTATAACATATAACGTTATATGGTATTACGATATAACGTATAACGTTATATGGTATTACGATATAACGTATAACGATATGTGGTATTACTTTGTAATCAATAACGTTATATGGTATTACCATATAACGTATGTCGTTATATGGTATTACGATATAACGTATAACGATATGTCGTATTACGTTATAACGGACAACGTTATATAGTATTATGATATAACGTATAACGATATGTGGTATTACATTATAAACTATAACGTTAAGTAGTATTATGATATAACGTATAACGTTATATGGTATTACGATATAACGTATAACGATATGTGGTATTACCTTGTAATCAATAATGTTATATGGTATTACTTTATAACGTATAACGTTATATAGTATTATGATATAACGTATAACGTTATAAAGTATTATGATATATTGTATAACGTTATATAGTATTAGGATATAACGTATAACGTTATAAAGTATTACGATATAACGTATAACGTTATATGGTATTACGATATAACGTATAACGATATGTCGTATTACGTTATAACGGACAACGTTATATAGTATTATGATATAGCGTATAACGTTATACAGTATTACGATATAACGTATAACGATATGTGGTATTACTTTGTAATCAATAACGTTATATGGTATTACGTTATAACGTATAACGTTATATAGTATTATGATATATAGTATAACGTTATATAGTATTAGCATATAACGTATAACGTTATGTAGTATTACGATACAACCTATAACGTTATATAGTATTATGATATAACGTATAACGTTATATAGTATTACGATATAACGTATAACGTTATATGGTATTACGTTATAACGTATAACGTTATATAGTATTATGATATATAGTATAACGTTATATAGTATTAGGATATAACGTATAACGTTATATAGTATTACGATATAACGTAAAACGTTATATGGTATT
>NW_025219986.1:1039722-1046165 GCF_014825855.1 Bombus pyrosoma | reverse complement strand
ACGCGAATCGAATTATCGACATTACACCAAAAGCAGCTGAGATACGGTCAAATGAATATTGAAGTCTGAATATGCAAAGCTACAAATACGCTGGTCTTAACCTAGACCAGAGTTGACGTAGCGCAAAGCGGATGTCGTGCTCTGTATTTGCAGCATATGTGGAGTATAACGCGCTCAGAATTGTAGACATATCACCAATAGCGGCTGGGTTACCTTGAATTGAATATTGAAACCCGAATATCCAAAACTGCAAATACGCTGGAATTGATAGCGACAAAGGTTAAGGTAGGACAAATAGGATGTCATGTCCTCTATTTGGCAGCGTATCAGGTGTATAACGCGCATCGAATTATCGACATGTCATCAATAGTATCGGAGACACGTTCGGATGAATATACAAGCTTGTATATACAAAACTGGAAATACGCTGGTCTTAACCTAGATCGAAGTTAACGTAACGCAATCCTGTATTTGGCAGCAAATGTGGAGTATATGGCACACCGATTTGTCGGCTAATCTAAAATAACAGCGGTAATACGTTCAATTGAATATTAAAACTTGAATTTGCTTAAATGTAATTATATTGGATTTGTCCAGGACCGGCGTTTTCACAGCGTAAGCAAGTGGATGTGCGCTCTAATTTGCAGCAAATGTGAAGTATAACGCGCGTGGAATTATCGACATATCACCAATAGCAGCGGAGATATGTTCAGATGAATATTCATTCTTGAATACGTAAAAATGGAAATACGCTTGTCTTGACCTAGACGAGAGTTGACATAGCGCAAACCGGATGTCATGCTCTGTATTATGCAGCATATGGTGAGTATAACGAGCACCGAATTATCGATATATCACCAATAGCAGCGGTGATACTTTCAGATGAATATTCATGCTTGAATATGCAAACCTGGAATTACGCTGGTCTTGACCTGGACCAGAGTTGACATACCGCAAACCGGATATCCTGCTCCGTATTCGGCAGCATATGAGGTGAATAACAGGCACAGAATTGTGGACATATCTCGAATGGCAGCGGCGATACGTTCAATTGAATATTGAAAATTGAATTAGCAGAATTGCAAATACTCTGGTCTTGACCTAGTCCAGATTTGACATAGCGCAGACCAGATGTCATGCTCTGTACTTGGCAGCATATAAGGCGAATAATTCGCATCGAGTTATCGACATATCACCATTAGCAGCGTAAATATGTTCAGAGGAATATTCCTGCTTGAATACGCAAAACTGGAAATACGCTCGTCTTAACCTAGACCAGAGATGACGTAGATCAACCCGGATGTCGTGCTCTGTATTTGGCAGGATATGTGAAGTTTAACGAGCACTGAATTGTCGATATATCGCCAATAGCAGCATAGATATGTTCAATGAATATTCATGCTTGAGTACGCAAAGCTGTAAGTACGCTGGTCCTGACCAGGACAGAGTTGACGCAGCGTAAACAAGATGTCGCACGACGTATTTCGCAGCCTGTCCGCAGTGTAAATCGCATCGAATTGTAAACATATCAACAATAGCAGCGGAGATAATTTCAGATGAATATTCATGATTGAATATGCAAAATTGGAACAACGCTGGTCTTGACCTAGGACAGAGTTGAGGTACCGAAAACAAGATGTCGTTCCACGTATTTCGCTATTATGTCGGGTGTGAAAATCGTATCGAATTATCAACATATCGATAATAGCAGCGGAGATACGATCAGATGGATATTCATACTTGAATATGCAAAACTGGAAATACCCTTTACCTAGACCGGAGACGACGCAACGCATCCTGGATGTCGTGCTCAGTATTTTGCAGCATATATCAACTATAACGCACATCTAAATGCCGACATATAACGAATAGCAGCTGAGATACGTCCTATTGAATATTGCAGTCTGAATATGCAAATGTGCAAATACACAGGATTTGACCTAGATCAGGCTTGACATAGCGCAAACCGAATATCGTGCTCTGTATTTTGCGGCAAATGTGGCCTATAATGCGCATTGAATTGTCGACACATCACCAATAGTAGCGGTGGTACGTCTAGACGAATATTAAAGCTTGAATATGCAAAACTGGTAATTCGCTAGTCTTAACCCAGACCAGAGTTGACAAAGCGCAAACCGGATGTCGTGCTCTATATTTGGCAGCACATGTGAGGAATAACGCGCATCGAATTATAAACATATCAACAATAGCAGCAGAGATAAGTTCAGATGAATATTCATGATTGAATATGCAAAATTGGAACAACGCTGGTCTTGACCTAGGACAGACTCGACGTAACGAAAACAAGATGTCTTTCCACGTATTTGGCAGCATATGTGGTGTATAAGGTGCTCAGAAATGTAGACATATCTCGAATAGCAGCGGAGATACGTTTTATTGAATATTCAAGCCTGAATATGCAAAGTTGCAGCTGCGCTGGATTTCGCACTCCCCAGATTTGACATAGCGCAAACCGGACGTCATACCACTTATTTGGTAGCATATGAGGAGTATAACGCGCTCAGTATTGTAGACATATCTCGAATGGCAGCGGAGATACGTTCTTATCAAAATTCATGTTTGAATAAGCAAAACTGTATCTACGCAGGTCTTGACCTAGGGCCGAGTTGACGTAGCGAAAACAAGATGTCGTTCCACGTATTTCGCTGCATATGTGGAGTATAACGGAATTATAGACATATCTCGAATAGCAGCGTAGATATGTTCAAATGAATATTCATGCTTGAATGTGCAAAATTGAAACTACGCTGATCTTGACCTAGACCGGAGTTGACATAGCGCAAACCGGATGTCGCACCACGTATTTCGCATCATATATGGAATATAACGCGCATACGGTTGAAGGCATATCTCGGATAGGAACGGAGATACGTTCTGATGAATATACATGGTTGAATATGCAAAGCTGCAACTGCGCTGGAATTCGCAGAGCCCAGAATTGACATGGAGCAAACCGGATGTGGTGCTCTGTAGTTGGTAGCATATGAAGTGGATAACGCGTATCGAATTATCGACATATCACCAATAGGAGCGGAGATATGTTCGGATGAATATTCAAACTTGAATATGCAAAACTGAAAATACGCTGATCTTGACCTAGACCAGAGTTGACATAGCGCAAACCGGATGTCGTGCCAAGTATTTGGTAGCATATATGGAGTAAAGCGAGGACAGGTTTGAAGACATATCTCGGGTAGCAGCGGAGATACGTTCAGAGGAATATTCATGATTGGATATGCAGAACTGGAAATACGCCGGCTTTGACCTAGGACAGAGTTGACGTAGCAAAAGCAAGATGTCGTTCCACGTATTTGGCAGCATTTGTGGAATATAACGCTCTCAGTATTCTAGACATATCTCGAATAGCAGGTGAGATACGTTCAATTGAATATTCAAGCCTGAATATGTAAAGCTGCAAAAGCGCTGGAATTCGCAGAGCCCAGAATTGACATGGCCCAAACCGGATGTCGTGCTCTGTATTGGGCAACATATGCGGTGTATAACGCGCATCGAATTATAGACATATCCCGAATCGCAGCAAATACATGATCAATTGAATATTGACGCACGAATATGCCAAAGTGCAACTACGCAGAATTTTGCAGAGCCCAAAAGTGACATAGAGCAAACCGGATGCCGTGCTCTGTATTTGGCAGCATATTAGGTGAATAACGCGCATCGATCTATCGAGATATCACCAATAGCAGCGGAGATAAGTTCAGATGAATATTCAGGTTTGAATATGCAAAACTGGCAGAATACTCGTCTTAACCTAGACAAGAGTTGATGTAGCGCAAACCGGATGTCCTTCCACGTATTTGGCACCATCTGTGGAGTATAACGAGCTCAGAATTGTATACATATATCGAATAGCAGCGGAGATACGTTCTCTTGAATATTCAAGCCTGAATATAAAAAGCTGCAACGGCGCTGGATTTCGCAGTGCCAAGATTTGACATAGCGCAAACCGGATGTCGTACCATGTCATTCGCAGCATATGTGGAGTATAGCGCGCGCAGAGTTGTAGTCATATCTCCAATAGCAGCGGAGATACGTTCAATTGAATATTGTAGCCCGAATATCCAAAACAGCAAATACGCTGGATTTGTCAGCATCGAGGGTTGACGTACGACAGACAGGAGGTCAGCGTGTCATGCATTTGGCAGCATGGTGCATAACGCTCCTCGAAATACCGACATGAGACCTATAGCAGCTGAGAAAAGTTCAATTGAATATTGAATTCTGAATATGCGAAAGTGCAAATACTAGGGATTTGATCTAGACCACACGTGACAGCGCATACCGGTTGCGGTGCTCTGTATTTGGCAGCATATGCGAAGTATAACGCGCATCGAATTAACGACATATCACCATTAGCAGCGTAAATATGTTCAGAGGAATATTCCTGCTTGAATACGCAAAACTGGAAATACGCTCGTCTTAACCTAGACCAGAGATGACGTAGCGCAAACAGGATGTCGTTCCACGTATTTCGCAGCAAGTCCGGAGTGTAAATCGCGGCAAATTATAGACATATCAACAATAGTAGCGGAGATACGATCAGACGAATATTCATGCTTGAATACGCAAAACTGGAAATACGCTGGTCTTGACCTTGGACAGAGTTGACGTAGTGAAAACAAGATGTCGTTCCATGTATTTGGCAGCATATGTGGAGTATAACGCGCTCAGAATAGTAGACATATCTCGAATAGCAGCGGCGATACTTTCTACTGAATATTCAAGCCTGAATATGCAAAGCTGCAGCTGCGCTGGATTTCGCGATGCCCAGATTTGGCGTAGCGAAAACCGGATGTCGTGCGCCCTATTTGGCAGCATATGTGGTGTACAACGTGCATTCTATTATCGACATATCAGCAGTGGCAGCGGAGATACGATCAGATGAATATTCATACTTGAATATGCAAAACTGGAAATTCGCTGGCCTTTACCTAGACCACAGACGACGCAGCGCATCCTGGATGTCGTGCTCAGTATTTTGCAGCATATATCAACTATAACGCACATCGAAATGCCGACATATGACGAATAGCAGCTGAGATACGTCCAATTGAATATTGCAGTCTGAATATCCAACAGTGGAAATACACAGGATTTGACCTAGATCAGGCTTAACATAGCGGAAACCGAATGTCGTGCTCTGTATTTGGTGGCAAATGTGGCCTATAATGCGAATTGAATTGTCGACATATCGGCAATAGTAGCGGCGGTACGTCTAGATGTATGTTAAAGCCTGAATATGCAAAACTGGTAATACGCTAGTCCTAAGCCAGACGAGATTTGACGTGGCGCATACCGAATGTGGTGTTCTGTATTGGCAGAATATGAGGTGAATAACGCGCATCGAATTATCGAGATACGTCCAATTGCAGCGGAGATACATTCAGATGAATATTCATGCTTGAATATGCAAATCTGGTAATACGATCGTCTTTACCTAGGCAAGAGTTACCGTAGCGGAAGCCGGATGTCGTTCCACGTATTTCGCAGCGTATGTGGAGTATAACGCGCACAGATTTGTAGACATATCTCGAATAACATTGGAGATACTTTCAATGGAATATTGAAGCATGAATATGCAAAACAGCAACTACGCTGGTCTGGACCTAGATCAGAGTTGATATGACGCAAACCACATACGTGGAGTATAACGCGCTCAGAATTGTAGACATATCTCGAATAGCATCGGAGATACGTTCGATACGAAATGCCAACATATCTCCAATAGCAGGCGATACATGATTAATTGAATATTGTAGCATGAATATGCAAAACTTCAAATCCTGTGGCTTTGACCTAGACCAAATTTGTCATGGCACAGACCGGATGTTGTGCCCTGTATTTGGCGGCATATGTGGCCTATAATGCGCATTGTGCTGTCGACATATCACCAATATGTAGCTTAGGTACGTCCAGATGAATATTCAAGCTTATATATGGGAAACTGGTAATCCGCTGGTCTTAAACCATACCAGAGTTGACGTAGCGCAAACCGAATGTCGTGCTCTGTATTGGCAGTATATGTGGAGTATAACGCGCATTGAATTGTCAACATAACACCAATAGCAGCGTATATACGTACACATCAATATTCATTCTTGAATATGCAAAACTGGAAATACCCTTGACTTAACCTAGAGCAGCGTTGAAGTAGCTCAAACCGGATGTCGCGCAATGTATTTGGTAGCATATGTGGAGTATAACGCGCATCGAATTATCGACATATCACCAATAGCGGCTGAGATACCTTGAATTGAATATTCAAACTTGAATATGCAAAACTAGCACTATGCTGGCCTTGACTTGGACCAGACTTAACAGAGTGCAATCCGGATGTCGTGTTCTGTACTTTGCAGTAAATGTGGACTATAATGCGCATGGAGTTGTCGACATATCACCAA